>NW_010390002.1:78983-84131 GCF_000710305.1 Buceros rhinoceros silvestris | reverse complement strand
TTGATGAGCATCTTGAAACATCATTGGTAGCGCAGCCAAGATTCCTGAGGATGCCAAGCGTATATCGACAGGGAAGGAGCATTGCCTCTGAGGACAGGGGAGCCTTCCAGGCCAGCCTGCGTCCCCCCGCTGGTGCCTCGCCTGCGCTTCTGCAGCAGCCAGCAGCTCCTTTGCTGCCTTCACATAGATATATTGATGCTTTTTGTGTCAATCGAGGAGAAACTGGGATGTGGTTGTGGCATATTGTGATAGTCTCTAACCCGTGTTATCACTGTGCTCACAGCAGAAGCTGTGTGTTCATGGTACAACACAGTCGTGACTTTATCCTGAACATTCAGTATGCTCATGGCAGCTATTCTGCACAGGACAGAAAAATGTAAAAAGCTTTTAGAGGAGGAAGAGTCTGTCTACCATAAAATTATTTGGATAAATAGTGCCTCCCCTCACCCCTCTTCTCTTCCAAGGGTTGGAGCTGGTATTTGTCAAGTAACTGGAGCAGTTCAACAGTGTCAAGTGTTCTTAGACCCAGAGTTCACTGCTAATGAAATGACCTTTTGTAAAGAGCCTGGCAGTTAATAAAAAGATCAAAATTCACATTTGTTGAGATTAGGGTGTAGTTAATTTTGATGACACCATATCTGTAAATGTATGTTAATTATAGAATGCTTGATCACAGGCAGTATTTTTTATTTCCAGGCTGAATTTAATTCCCCAGTAATAAACACACACCAACCTATTTTCACTTGTCTGGGAGCAGGTAAACAGAAATGCAGAAAGGGTTTCAGAGAGGTGCTATGAGTGATCCAGTTAATTGGTAACAATTTGTCCAATTTAAGTGACATTTAAAATTCTCGGAGATTTTGAAAAGTTGTCTCTGCGTTGGCTCTAGTACCAGGTTGGTTTTATAATGAAATTTTTCTCCCTTGATTGTGTGCCTGTATTCTGAGATGAGATAAAAACTGGTCAAATAGTCACGTGCTTGATAAAAGCAGGTTTTTAATTTATCTACTGAGAAAATAAACTGCTTGACGGGGAAAAAAATGTTATATATTCAAAGTTACTAATCAAAGGTGTGTGGTGAATCCTCAGTCTGTGTTTTGCTCGTGACAAGATGTTTTCAAACATTCAGCCAGTAAAAGCTGAAGTCAATTGGCCAGTTCTGTTCGTGAGGTGTCTGTATATCTAGTCTGTCAATGTAACAGTAATTTTATTTATTTTTCTTCCTCTCTCTATCTGTTTATGGCAGAATTCTGCACAGGCTTTCCTCAAATTATTTTAAAAGGCAGGACACTTAAAGATTAGAAAACCTTTGAAATTTTTGCATAGGTGAATTATCTGCTTTGCATGAACTTAGTTTTATGACTATGAAAAGTCAGCTGAACCCTTCAGTTTTATAGTTTTCATTTGGAAAAAAATGTGTTTTTTTTAAATAGAGCTTAAATTACAGTATTTGCAAAAAATTGAAGAAAAATTCAGACAAATCCTACTTTGATGTCAGCTCTTACTCAAGTAAGATTTTATTCAGATTTTAGTGTTTATCTTTATTCTATGCATACTTTGTCATAATGGATTTCACTAGAAATTAACTGATTGAAAATTAAGTAGATTTGTAATTGTTGATGAGGAGGTATGTAAAGCAAGGTATGATTTATAGCTCTGCAAGTTTCTTTTAATGTAAGTTTTCCCATGTGGAACTTACTTTAGGAGAGATGAAATACTTTGAAAGGAATAAAAGGAAGTAAATGTCATGAAAACTGATATTCTACATGGCTGTTTGTGGGTTTCTTTTAAAATCATGTATATAATAACAGGACAGAATTACACTACACTGTGCAAACTCATACCTCCTACCCTACTACCAGAAACTCAGGAGAGTTAATTGAACGCGGTATTCAGTCTGTAGTGCTGACAACTCTTAACAGCTCATGTGGTGTTCTCCTGATGTGATTAATTTGTTAGAGAAATAACAGCTTGAGAGTTTTCCTTCTGGAGGAGAGCTACTGCACGCTCTCCTCATTTTATCTGGTGAATTCTTTAACCCTCGTAACTTTTTCCAAATATGTGCCATATGCAGAAGTGCTTTCATGTAGCGATTGGACCACTATTGCCCCCACTCAAGAACTCTTCCTCATTTGCACTTATCTTTATTTGCTCTGTTTATAAATCAAGGAGATTCCATCTTTCCCCCTTATTTCTTTTTACCATTTCACAAATTCTGTGAATTGGAACACATTAGAGTTGCTCAGACACCACTTTATTTTCTTTTTCTCTGTCCGTAAATATACCAAATCCTTTACTACACTAGAAAGACAAATGAGTGCACGCTGTATTTCCTTGAAGCTTTGCAAAGATCATCCCAATCATGTCTGGCTTTGTTTTTAATTCTTTAAAATACTTTTTAAAAGTCTTTAGGTATTACATATGTGTGTGTGTGGTTTGTTTTTTTTTTTTTAAAGCAAAAATAGCCAAATCACATTTGTAGTAGCAGAGCTCCTGTTGGTCAGGAGTATTTGGGTTTGGGGGTGTTTCCTGCGACGAACTGCTGCTGCTGTGTCTGCTGCAGAGGAGGCTGGCTGGGGAGGTGGGCTGTGGGCACCAGGACCATCTGAATGTCACAGATGAAATTCTGTCGCTTCTGAGGTCAAGTGCTCTTGACTGTAAAAGTCTAGGATTACCATCAAGGTCTTTCATTTGGTCTGGCCTAAAATATCATGGCTGTCCCTTACAGTATGCAGCTTTCTGAGCTCTGTGGGAAGGAGAGAAGCTGCTGGTGAGACTGGCCATGATTACAGCTGTGCCTGTGTAACCCCCCAGAGCAGCTGCCCCCTGCTCCCTCCCAGGGCTGGGCACCCGGCGAGGGTCCCATGGCTGATGGAGCAGAGTGATGTCAGATGTCATGGCTTTGGCACCAGTAGAGGTGTGAGATAGCTTTGTGTCGCCTTTGGGGCTGCTCAAGGAGCCAAGGCATGGGGGAGCACTAGCTGCCATGTGCATGTGAGCAGGACTACCCCTAAGAAAGGACCACCCCCTCACCACCACGCTGGGTCCTTGTCAGCCCAAACATGACATTTTTAGGGCAATGCTATTTGTCTGCTTTTGCTGTTGGCATGTGCTTCAGTTACTGGTTTTGGTTGTGATTGTGTTTTCATCTCCTCGCCCTGGCGACTTCCATGCTCTCCAGCCCATGAGGCTAACTCGCATTTTCTCTGCCCTTCATGGCTTAATTTTCCACGTCCCTTCCATGGCTTTCGAAGGCAGGTGTCACTGTGCCAGGCCATTGACATATTTGCCTGTGAATTCATCTGCTGATTTCATCAGCTACGTTATTCTCTTTCTTCACATTATTGGTAGGACACCGTTTTGTTCTGTTTGTGTTGAGCTGAGATATTTTTCTGCTCCTGAGTCATCTTGCCCCAAGTTTCAACTCTCTTCATTCTCTTTCAAGTGTTGAAATTGTAGACTCTGTTGGAAAGTCTCATTAGAGCATAGCAGTTCGAAAAATAATCCCTGAAGTCCACTTACAAGCCAGCAGTCATGTCCTGCTAGAGTCAAGCTGTTAGTCCACAGCAAGGGAAAGTTCATATAATACAGCCACGATCTGCATTAGCTTCCTCTGTAATTCATCTGTAGTGTAGTTCGTGGAAGATGTATCAGTGTTGTTTATCGAAGTATTGGAACATGCCTGAGTCTTCGGGGGTTTTTCAGGCACTATTTAGTCTTGTTATATTTTTTCTTGTGGTTTTTCTAGACAGAAATATGTACACACCCTTGAGTTTACTTGCTTGTAAATATGTCTTGATTTTTCCACGCAACCTGCAAGCTAATAGCTCTTGCTGGGTTCTTGACTACTTAAAAATCCTCCGAAAGTGTATAAAATAAAGTTCTTCCCACACGGAAGTCCCTTTTGAAATGACTGCGACTCAAAGTGAGGGTGTTCAGGGGCTGCAGGCAGGCTGATAATCTGTAAGAGGGGTCAGAACTGGGCTCTTTTTCTGAAAAACCAAGGTAATGCAGTCTTGAAGCTGTATTAACCCTCCTGTGGAGTTTATGCCAAAATAAATTGATATTCAGCTATGTAAGGGCTTCAGGCTGAAGGATGCAAGGCTGTGTCCTAGGTTTGGCTGGGACAGAGTTAATTTTCATAAGAAGCTGGGAGGGAGCACAGGCAGGACAGCTGACCTGAGCAGGCCAAGAGCATATTCAACTGTATGACGACATAACCAGTATACAACTGGGGAGCTGGCAGGGAGGGGTGAGTGAGCAGCCACCTGGTGCTTCGTTACCAGCTGGGCCTGAACCGTGGCAGATCATCATTGTAAAAATGCCTTTTTTCCTTGTGGTACTGGAGCTCCCCACAGTCAATTGCTGCAGGTATGTGGAAGTTAAAACTAGAGAAACCTGTTCTGCCAGCACCCCAAAGCCCTGTGCTTGGGTGACAGGCTCTAGTGATTGTCTCGTTCAAAAGAGATGCTGTCGTGTTCGGTTTGCCCAGTGCAGGCTGCGCTGCGAGTCCGTGCTGCCTGTCCTGGCTTGCAAATGGGGAAGAATGATGCTATCTGAATTCTTTTTCTGCTCATGACACTTCTTTGCTTGCAATTGTTTTTGCACAGTTTATTTCAGCCCCACAAAGCCTGAAACAGATTATGTTGGCAAGAAAAACACTCTGCTCTATCAAGTATTACAACCTTCTTGTGGTATCAGCGAGTCATCTTGAGGAGGAGGCTAAAATTAATCCTAGCACTATTTTGTCTGACGTCCTCATCTGGAAACTCAAAGCCAATGCAAATTGCAGAGAGGAGGTCACATGAAGATATCAGATGATTACAAGCTATTTATCTTGGTTGCCTTTTCAGCTCCTCAGAATATATAAGGAAAGTGGATAATGAATCCAAAGGCATGCAGGCAGGGGTTTCTCTTTGCAGAAAGAGAAACCTATATAGCTTATAGGTTGAGGGCCTATCTGTAGAGCTTATGGTTGACTGACTTTTTAAAAAATTCAGGGGGCAGGGAGGTGTATCTTTATATGCAGCTGGCATAAGTATGAATTCTGCCACTGTCTCTATGGATGAGATTATTCCAGAGCTGGTACTCCTGAATGCCTGTGGAATGTGTTCATGCCGCTTCAGCCAAGTGGGAGTTAACCGAAAG
>NW_010390002.1:69050-78880 GCF_000710305.1 Buceros rhinoceros silvestris | reverse complement strand
CTCTTGAGCTGACCTACCTGAAATGGCTTTAGCAGGTGTGCTTGTGCCGGGCTAAAATTCAGGTGTTTGCTTTCAGAGGAGAAAATGCTATGGGAGAAAATGCCAGGGTTGGTAAACACGAGAAGATTCTGATCCTTGTTTCTAGAGTGCAAATACAAAGAGGCTGCAGCTACAGTATCAGTCTTGGTCGTGCTTTGGGCTGTGAGTGTGTTTTGGACCAGGATCTTACAAGTTCCTGAGCATAATCCCTGTGGACACCATTGTCCTGATGCTGCAGGAGCACTCACTCCTGTCAGAGCAGGCTCTGAGCAGCTTGGGAGGAGCTGGAGTGTTACAGGGTATAGCAGGGGAGCAGAGGGCTTGGTGTGGGTGAGGTAGATTCTGGCATTAATTCAAGGAAGTATTTAAGCATATGTCCAGCTCAGCACGTGAGTAGGTCCCCTGAAGTCAATTGGACTGCGCACTTGCCTGAAATAACATAGAGGGCAGACTTCGTCTTTTTTTCTTTTCTTTTTTTTTTTTTTTGTGTGGAACTGGAACCTTTGGGACTTCGGTGTGTGTAATTGGGAGCAGAGCAGGCAGGATTGCAGCGCAGTTGTGGCACTCAAACTACCGCAGAGCAATTTGAAGCTTTGCCTGCAACCAGGAGCTGCTACTGGCATTGCCTTCCTGGAGTGCCTGGGTGCCTCGTGAGCCTGAACGCCAAAACAACTCTGGCAACTCCTGAAGCTGGCTGTTCCCAGGGACTGAAGGTGCAAGAAGTTTGAGGAAAGTTTGGTGAAAAGATGATCATAAACAAAACTGCAGGATGTTTGTATGTGCATTCTATTGCGTGTGGTTGCTGAGGAGCAGATTCCAATGGCTCTGAGGTCCATGGGGAGCTTCTGGATTTCTCAGCACCCACAGTGACCAACACGCAGCATGCACCTGACATGCTGATGTTCTCCAGGGATCTTGCCTTCTGGATTTTCATGCCCTCTGGATCTCCCAGGCAGCCTATGAACTGTTAAGTAGAAAGGCCGAAGTGAAGTGTCTTGCAGGGAATGCATGGTAAATGCCCTTGGAATGCTTAGTAAAAGAGAAATGGATACTCTTGAAAATCGTTTTTCATGCAGGAAAAAAGACAATACTGTCACTTAAAAAACAAACACCAGCCTTTCCAGTTGGATAGCAATGAAAATCACGACATGGTAAGAGGAATGGAATGGAAAGGAAAAATCGGAACTGGTGATGGATTGTTGGGGGCTATTAAGCTCTAGAGGCGTTTCCAATGATGTTGATGGTCTGTGATGACTGAGATACTGGGGCAGTGCTGTTGCATTTCTTGCACAGATTTGCTTATGATTACTGGTGGTGGGAAACAGAAGTGCTGTGGCTGAGTGCAGGCCACTCAATGTCATCGTGGTAAATGTATTTTTAGCAATGCTGACTAGGTAATGTTCTAATAAACGACATTCATGCACCAGGCTAGAGACCAACCAGCTCCTCAAGTGTTAAATCCTCTCAGAGATCTCCATTAACTTTGAGGTTAAGAATAACCTTCCTGGCTCTTAGCTTCCTGGGTAAAGTGTAGAGCGGTGGTGTCACTGTATTTAGGCCAAAAATATTAGTCTATCTAGGGAACTAAAGTTCTTTGGTTATTTTTGTTGGTTCTTTTTAATTAAAAAAGTTGCTCTAATTCAGATGAATACATCGTATCACCTGGGTTAATTGCAATGTGTGGACATGTACGTGTTTACATATGATTCTCTTTGGGATTAATGGTAGAGCTACAGTCTTGTCAAGTGTACTTAGAGGTAAATATGTACTCACTAAAGCCTCTGCATATATTTGAGATGTTAGAAGATTATTTATGAGAATGAATGAGATTATAGAATCATAGAAGGCTTTGGGTTGGAAAGAACCTTCAAAGGTCATCCAGTCCAACACCCCTGCAGTAATCAGGGACATCTTCAACTAGAGCAGGTTGCCCAGAACCCCGTCCAGCCTGACCCCTCTACGGATGCGGTTTCTACCACCTCTGGGCAACCTGCACCAGTGTCTCACCACCCTCACTGTAAAGAATTTTTTACTTAAATCTCGTCTAATTCTCCCTCTTTTAGTTTAAAACCATCACCCCTCATCCTGTCACAACAGGCCTTGCTAAAAAGACTGTCCCCATCTTTCTTATAGGCCCCCTTCAAATACTGAAAGGCCGCAATAAATCTCCCTGGAGCCTTGTCTTCTCCAGGTGAACAACCCCAGCTCTCTGTCCTCACAGCAGAGCTGTTCCAGCCCTCTGATCATTACTGATTCGATATGGCCTTTTCCTTCTATACATCACCTTCTCCGAATCAGAAGCTGTTGAAATCCAGCCATCCCTGTAAAAGAGCCTATTGCTGGCGTGAATAATCTATCCCATGAATGCCTTATCTGTAAAATTCAACGTTTGAAATCGGGTAATTGTAGGTAATGATGGTAATGACCTTTGATTAAGATTGCATATTGTTTAATGAACTCTTACTACAGGCTTGGATCTGTGTTTCAAAGTACAGAACTAACAGCCTCTTTGGCTTTCCAAATAGTCCTTAATGCTTTGCTATTAACAGAAGGCACAGGTACTTGCACCTGCATAAAGATGCTGTATTGTACTGGCTTGTTCTTGCAAATTGTATTTTAAACATGGTTTTTGAACTTGGGAGTGCTTGGATTGACAGTCTCCTTGAACAAAGTTTCTCTTGAAACTCCTACGAGACTGGCAGGACAATGCAGGTCTGCCACTGCCCGCATCCTTATTAGCGGAGTATGGGGGGGAGGATAATCCAGTTTCTTTTTTCAGTAGAGTCCCTGACCTCCCTCTTGAGTTTCTACTCAACATCCTGTTAGCAGTGGTGTTCTGGGGAGATTGTATTTCTTGTTTTAGATCCTGGTACAGTGATGTTTATCTCCATTCATGTTGGCCACTGAAGGCGTTATGGACAAAGGCTTAGCAGCCCTGTGGGTGTGAGGTGCAGTGAAGCAGGGGACCAGCAGCCAGAGGCTCCACATCCCTTTATCCAGGACACTTTTTAACGCACCTGCAATTTCCCTTGCAGATTATCTTCATTCTATCCCCTGTATACAGTAAAGTGCTGTTGTACCAGCCAGCTTGAGTTAAATGAGTTCTCTGCCAGTGTGTTCTTCTGTTAGAACTCAGACTTTGTGCTGATTTCTCCTCTGCCTTCGGGTTACTGCTAATCCTGTGTTTGCTGAATCCGTGTCATATTCTTGCTCTGTAGCTGTGTGAACAAAACCGTGCCAAGCAAGGGGTATGTGTCTGCAGATGGTGTTCTCAAACTGGTTTACTACAGGTGCTCTGTTTCTCTCTCTGTGGAAAGCATTGTATTACATGTGACATGATAATTATTTAATGATACACTACTAGTAGCTCATCCAGTTTAATTTTATGACGATTTATGTAGGCCTACTTAATGTATTTAGTAAGACTGATATTTATATCATGCTTTTCATCCAGGATCACTGAAACGCAGTTGCTTTTCCTTTCAGCTGCAGCAGCTACTAACAGCACGTAGGCAGGTTAGTAAAAATGCTGAACAGGAATGACATCGTTCCTCCAGAGATCTCAAAGTGCACCGTGAAGGTGGCTGTTTATTTGCCTCCTTACCTGTAAACAGAAGTGAGATGCAAAATGGGTGAATTGGCCACAAATAGTGTGGTGAGAGCTGTGCTCGGAAAAGGATCAGAGACCCCTGTCCCATTCACCTGGTTCTCTTACGGCTTTGGGAGAGGCTGTGGAGAGATTAGCTGAAATTCTGGAAGAAACTTGATGTAGGCAGGATGGTCTTGTGCATATTCCAGCATATGGGGCAGTGTATTGACAAAGGCAATGTTATGGAATTGCCGCAAGAGTTGTGCGGGCCGATGTGATCAGGGCTGTAGCTTCCTCCAGTCCAAAGGAAATGTTCAGATGGATAATGCTCTTGTTACGCGGAGTTTCTCAGACTGCTCTGTGGTTTCTGATTGTGGAGCAGTCATGTTTTCTGCTTATAAATAAATCCATGTTCCTTCAAAGAGAAGAATTCAGTAACTAACTGAATTCAGTGGTTGAGTGCTGCAGTGCTGTAGTAGTGCAGTGCTGGGCATAAATAACTTGTAGCCTTAGTGGCTAAGCGCTGGCAGCTATTACCATGACCGAGTGGGTCCTGTACTGTTTGTGGCTCTTCAGGGCTGGCTTGGGTTGTGATCCTTGCTTGTTTCATCTGTTGCACCACTTAATCTTCCGAAGCTGTTTTTCTGTCCTGGATGGTTCCCTTTGACAGCAGCGTGCTGAGCAGCGGCATGTATTTTTTTACATAGGCTCAGGAAGCAGAAGAGAAGAGGGAGGAGAGATGGGGATTTGAAATCTTTCATCTACGTTAAGCCATTGTGAATTTAGGATCTAGGGCAGAGTGTTAAAAAGAATTAATCATTAATGAGCCAATAAAGAGTATTAAAAGACAAATTGGCTGAACCTTCCCGGCCTTTTTAATTTCCTTCTCTGGAAACAAAGTATAGAATGCCAGATGATAAATAGCTCCAGTCCAGCCATTCTTGCAGGATTAACATCATAAAACCTCAAATAATAAAAGCATCCACGTTTTAGTGCGCTAACCAAATAAAAGCCTTTTCTGCTGTTCCCATCTCCTGTATACAGAAGCAGTCTCGAATAAACAGCTGCCTTCTGAGCAGTCTGCCATGTGAACCCCTGCTTTTTCTTCCTCGTCTCCTGCTGTGCTCCCCAAGAAATTGGTTAGTGGACAAGGATTTCCAGCAGTGGTTTCTGCCAGTGGTCAGGTACCTGTACCTTTAACTCTGCCTCTGCCAGGGTGGATTTAAGTCTCTCTATCCCCACTGCAGCATGTTTGCCGGCATGCCTCGTCCCTCCTGCAAGCAAGACTGTCCTCCAGCTCTGCCAGGAAGCTCTCTTGCCACTACCTGGGCGCTGCTGTGCCAGGTTCATGCTACCACCACCCAAAGGGATTTTGGTGCAGGTGGCTGCTAAGCGCGGTGGTTTTTAGCATGGGAAAGCGGGAGGCGTTGCAGCGAGTATCCACCAGACCAAAATGAGCCGAGTGTGGCCTTCCAAAGCAACCCAGTATGATTCCTGCAGTTGGATCCTGCTCTCAGCAGCAGTTCAGATGCAGTGGTGAATGGTGCCCACTTCCATGACTGTTAACGAGTTATCACTTTGGGTGTTAAAAGTAGGAAAGAGAAATTAAAGTGATTGTGCTGTTTTTAATCTTTGGTGAATTCATCATGAAACAACAGAGAAAACCAAAGGATTGAATGTATAGCGTCTTTATTTGGAAGTTTCACTTTTGATACCGATATAACTTTAAATGCTGTTCTTGCCAGCGTACAAAGCTGCATCGGCGTGCTTAAATGTGTCTGGTCCTATGAATTAACTGTTGAGTGTCCTGGATTAAGATGGTGTAGAACCTGCAGTTGAAAGGAGAAGTGGGCCCAGTGCCTGAGCTGAATGTGAAAAGCATTTGAAGACCGTCATGGTAATCGGAATATTTGTGTTGGGTTTAACACTTCAATTGCTTAGCCAGGTTATGAAAATATTTCTAGCTTCTTTTTTCTTCCTAGCTGGAAATATCTGAATTCCTGGTGGATGTAGCAGCCCCTTGGCAGAGGACTATAGGATTTTGCCAATGTGGAGGTCTGCTGGCAACTCTGTAATAGCTGGAGAGCCATGTATGACCTGCGGTAACACAGAGCTGCTGAGAGCGAGCTTTACCTCTGGCACGCAGGAGCAGCTCGTGGAGCTCACACGCTCCAGACTGCGGTCAGAGGCAGGTAAAATTTTAAACCTGACAAATGTGAATTCTCTGTGGGTCATTCAGGCAGCATGAACATGGGAGGTTCATGAATACCTATCTCAGAACATCGTTTGGCAGAAAGAATAAATTTGAATTCTTGCTGGTTTGCTTTGTACCTAGCAAAACTGTGGGGAAGAACATAACACAGGGTGTAGCTGTCTTTCTCCTCCTCCCAGCTCACCTGAGCTCCAGCAGGTTTCTCAGAGGGAAACTGGTGCATTTCTCCATCTCTCAGGGTCAGAAAAGACAAAATAGCTCTTTTCCTCCCTTTTGCCCCAGAAAATTTCCATCATTATCTATAAGAATCTCAATACTGTTGATTGCCATTTAGGAACAGAACACTGTGATAAATTAGTGCCTCTGTGATGTGGGATGCAGTTGATGAAACACAAATGTTTTGCATTTGGCTGTTTTGCTTTTCTAGTTGTCTTTGGTAGGAAGGTGTCTACTTCATAGTCCTTAAAGCAATTTGATGGGTCCTGGTAAGAGCCATGTTCTAGATCTCAGCTAATTTAGTCAGCAGATACTTGTGATGAATTAGTGTCGCTGGTGACATGTCATGTGCCCTTCAAGCAAAGGGTGCTTTGTCTCCTTTGCCGTTGATTAGGAGTGCCAAGGACTGCTCTAGCACGAGCTCGGTTGATTGTGCTCGTGGAAGACACGAGCCTCCGAGGTGAATGGATGCCGAGGTGGTATCTGGTGTTCTCTGAGACAGAACTTGCTCAGGTGAAGAACCAATTTGAAAAGCTGAAGTGAAACACTCACTGGATCGCAGTGATGCATGTCAGAGTGAATTAGCAAATCCTGATGTTCTTCTGAGTTCTGCCTGTTCTTGTCAAAGTTTTGGGAAGTATGTTTAAGTGCAAATAGATCAAACTTTTATGCTAGGAGTTGATCTCTTGCCTTCTGAAGGTGCATGTGCCACAAGGGATAAAGAACGGGAGTAAGTTGGAACTAAGATGCGGTGAACCACGTTCAATAATCTTGTTGAGTGAAAGAAAGACGGAAGCTGTAGGTCTGCGTTTGGAAATGCCTTTACTGGTACATTTCAAATGTACGTTAATCCCTCCCTGTGTGGCTATTCTTCCATCCAAATTATAAACTGAGCTCAAAGCTTTCATCATGATGATGATGATGGCAATGCCAACATATAAAGGAAAGAATGAACAACGATGATGCCAGAGACTCTGTTGGGTTCTGTTGTATTACTGCTTATTACTTGTGGGATTTACTTATAAAGGTAATGATTGAGCATCATGAACTGGTAATAGAATACATCCTTCAAATCCTCATTTTCCAGGCCTCAGGGCCTCTTGGGGTGAAGGGGTGGACTATGTGTATAGGTAACTTGTCTTTGGTGCTGTTATATCTAGTATTTTAAAAAAAGAAAGTTGTTCTCATATACCACAGGAGTGTGGAAGGCATTTTCAAGTGATGCTGTAGTGTAAGTCAGAGGCTGAAAAAAGATGCTACGCTCACAGTTGTGGCTGCTATGGGGAAGTGTTACTTGGGATTTATGCAGTGTGTCTGAAAAACCATGAGACTGGAGTGCTTGAGGGAGGCTTCCCTGTGAATAGCAGCCTCATGTCAGTAATCTGGAAAGTTGTAGGCATGTACCACTCCATCAGACACAGTGTTACCTCTGTTCTGGTTTTGAAACCGCCCAGGAAACTGGTTTTCCGTGGAGGCTCTTGGTTGAGTTATCTAATTGTAATTTTTTTGTTTGGAGATGATGCTTTGTTACTGCCGTATGAGGAAGACACAAATGTTTTGTATTAGGAAGTGGTCCTGAAGTGATGGAAACGCTGCCTGAGCACAATGGCTGTGCAAGCTGAGGAGTTTGGTATCCCATGTGCCTACTTTACTTCCCTACGTTTTTCTTCCCAATTTTCCTGATGTGAGGAGTTTCCAAGATGGTAATATGGTCTGTTGTGTTATTTCTAGCTAGTTTCCTGACAACTCTGCAATTAAAGTGAATCAACATATGCATACAATAAGCCTACCAGTAATTTGATGTAATCATGAGGAAAACGTTTCTACAGCCTGGCCACATGCAGTACTCGTAAATTAGCCCAGAACATATCACCCCTCCTTCATCTTCACAGGGGAATTCTCTGCAAAGCTATTAGTGACTTAAAGGAACTCGTTTGGCTTAGAAAAGATACGGTTTTCAAACCTTTAATTTCCATCATCTTTACTCTGTGGGACTGCAGAGGCAGACTGCTAATACCCCGAGACACACATTTATGAATTAGGTCTGGGTTCTTTTTGGCTAAAGAAATCTGAGGAAAAAGAAAACCTTTAGACATACTGTTGTGCATTTCATCTGTTTCACAAACTTGTTTATCTTTGTGTGAAAATTGCTGATTCAAGCCACTCTTCTGAGTTTGAGACTGTGGGTGTGCTTGGAGATTGTTGATGCCCTGTACCTCTGGGTGCAGCGTGGCCTGTGGAGTGCTGCCTGATGGAGGTCTTCTCAGCACCTCTGTGGCTATTGTAATGTGATTAACTTGTATTTAATTTAAAAGAGAAAATAGCAAGGGATTTGGAGGTCGATGCAGCTGGTTCTCCAAGTTCTTCCCTGGAGATAAAGCCAAGATAAAGCTGATGGGATGGAGGCTTGAATGCCAGGAGCAGCAGTGCTTTGCAGTGTGACTTCTCCTGGCTTTTACAAGCTATATGAAGCACAGAGTATTTTCACTGAGCCCTTTTAAAGAAGGTTCGCTCCTTATTTTCATGCTTGGTTTCTCTCTTTTGTACCAGCCACATCATAGACTGTAAAACCTGAAGCACACACCAAAAGACTGGGAGTCTGTTTAGACTTGTGGTCTGCTTGGCACCTTCCTCACACAGAGATGGCAATTAGCATCCCAGAACCGAAAAATGTGTGGTGAAGGGTGACACAACAACCCCCCACAATGTCACAGGCTGGGGGAGGAGTGGCTGGAAAGCTGCACAGCAGAGAAGGACCTGAGGGTGCTGGTTGACAACCGGCTGAAGTTGAGCCAGCAGTGTGCCTGGGTGGTCAAGAAGGTCGACAGCATCCTGGCTTGTGTCAGCAATAGTGTGACCAGCAGGAGGAGGGAAAGTGGTTGTTGCCCTGTACTGGGCACTGGTGAGGCCACAGCTCGAACACTGTGTCCAGTTTTGGGCCCCTCACGACAAGAAGGACATTGAAGTGGTTGAGCTGTTCAGCAAAGGGCAACTCTGAAATTGCCTTCACCAAGCTGGAGAAGGGTCTGGAGAGCAAGTCTTAGGAGCGGCTGAGCGACCTGGGATGTTTAGGTTGCAGAAAAGGAGGCTTATCACACCTTATCACACTCTACAACTACCTGAAAGGAGGTTGTAGTGAGGTGGGGATCAGTCTATTCTCCCATGTGACAAGTGACAGGACTAGAGGAGGTGGCCTCAAGTTGTGCCAGGGGAGATTTAGGTTGGATATTAGGAAAAACTTCTTTACAGAGAGGGTTGTGAAGCCCTGGCCCAGCCTGTCCCTGGAAGTGTTTAACAGACGTGTAGATGCGGTGCTGAGGGATGTGGTTTAGCGACCCTCGCAGTGCAGACTGAACTGGGACTCGGCTACAACTACCTGAAAGGAGGTTGTAGTGAGGTGGGGATCAGTCTATTCTCCCATGTGACAAGTGACAGGACTAGAGGAGGTGGCCTCAAGTTGTGCCAGGGGAGATTTAGGTTGGATATTAGGAAAAACTTCTTTACAGAGAGGGTTGTGAAGCCCTGGCCCAGCCTGTCCCTGGAAGTGTTTAACAGACGTGTAGATGCGGTGCTGAGGGATGTGGTTTAGCGACCCTCGCAGTGCAGACTGAACTGGGACTCGGTGATTTTAAAGGTCTTTTCCAACCAGATGGTTCTGTGACAGTGGATGGCTTCAGGAGCTGCCTGTTTGTAGTGTTACCAAGATGTTTTGTGTGAGGTTGTGGAAAGCACAGCAGTTTGTAAGGGGTTAACAGGCTCCTGTGTTTGGTAATT
>NW_010390002.1:67029-68943 GCF_000710305.1 Buceros rhinoceros silvestris | reverse complement strand
TTTGGGAAATAGTGTAAGTAGAAAGCAAATCTGAGTAGAGGGAAGCCAAGGAGAAAGGTGAGGCTCTTGCCTTATAGCTGGCTGATGCTGGCGGTGCCTGTAGAGATTACCGTTGAACGGTTTTTCGGAGATTTGCCTTTGTTTTGTAACCGTTTTGTGGCTAATGCAGCAAGCTGAGGAAATGAGCTGGATGCGAACGGACGCTGTTCGCCTGCTCGGCTGGCAGAGCTGCCTGCCCATGTTACATGCATCTGCCTGGACCCAGGCACCGTCTCTCACAGAATAATAATACAGCAAAATACGACATTTCTTCACACCTAAATGGCAAGAAGGTAATTTCTATATGGTGAGCATGGCCAAAGGAGGAAACTACTTTTAATTTTTGTTTCCTCTCCTCTTACACTTGTGTTATTGGGGATGGAGCCTGCATTGTGTAAGCTCTCAGCTGAGAAAAGATTTGGCATCATGTGAGTCAAGTGCCTTTTGTTCAAAGGATTGCAGTTTGCATACTCAACAGAAAGAATCTTTCTTCTATTTGGACAAGATCAGTGAAGACTTCTTGAATTGCCACCTTCTCAGCCTTTTAAAAAGCTTTTTATAAAAAGAACTTGTCAAGCTACTGAGGGGAAAAAAAACCAGCAGGTAGAGCATGCAACAAAATAAAAAGAAGTAAAAAATAACTTCAAAAGCTGTGTGTGAAACTTTCAGTCTTTGAGCATCTTTTTCATTATTTATGTGATGGGAAGTCTATTTCCACCACCACCCCCCCTCCTTCCTCCTCCCCCTGCTGGATCTGTTGGGAAAAAAAAAGATGAAAAGTTGATTCTGAAGAGTAAATTTTTAATTATGTTCCTTTTTGAACTCTGTATAACAGATAGCAAAATGAAACTAAGAAAATAA
This sequence comes from Buceros rhinoceros silvestris, assembly GCF_000710305.1. Lineage (NCBI taxonomy): Eukaryota > Metazoa > Chordata > Aves > Bucerotiformes > Bucerotidae > Buceros > Buceros rhinoceros. The sequence continues at coordinate 68,043 of NW_010390002.1, read as the reverse complement.
TAAAATAGAGGATTTTTTTCCCCACCTGTTTTTGTTGGAAGATGCATGGGTGGAATTTGCTGTTTCTGGTGACACATAGGAAATGAAAACACATTCCAGAAATGTCTGTAGAAGCCTTTAAGAAAGTACTGTGCACTAGTAAGGTTTGCGATGAACCAAGACACTTCTGACTGGTGGCCCCCAAAATTCTTTTCTATATAACTGCTCCTAGGGGCTCCAGTGAGTCTGGAGTTTCAGCTGTTGTTTTTCATCCTAAATTAAGAGCTAAGGTTTGGAAGAAAAAGGCTAGACCTCGAGGTCCAGGTTGGTGCAGCTCTTGAGCAACGCCTACTTCAGAAAGGTCATGCAGCATCTGTTGCTCTTGCTCCTTGGCTTGGTAATGTACTCAAGCCTTCCTATCACGCAGAAGTAAGCTGAGGACACAACTGTAAGTAGGGCAAAGTCAGTTCTGAGGTTATTTTGAAATTTAGGTTGAATTTACCCATTTTCTATTTCACAAAAGCTTAAAAAGACATCTCAACAGTTCTGAAATGGAAGTGTTTTGTTTCAGTACGTGGGATGAGCAGAGGTGTCCTTACAGATCAGTTTGATATTAAAATGTTTCCTATTGTGGAATATTTGTTTCTTTGCTGCAGTTCTGGAAATTAAGCCACGTCCAGAGGAGATACCTACGTGATATCTGTAATGCTCCAAAGTCAGGTAGATCCATGTGATTTGGTCAGAGGAAAAAGTGTGTGCACTGTGACAGCCGAAGTGTCTGCAGCAAGAGAAATCGTGGTGGCTTGAACTGGTTGCCATTCACTAACACACTGATAGCAGTAAGAAAGCAACGTGGTACAGTGTGAATTGATTCAACCCCAAATGTCTTAGGACTGTTAAAAAATATTCTCATATAGCAGGAAAAAATTTGCTTAATTCCCTTCCCTGAGCAGTAAAATTTGAGGGAATTTTCTAGCTGAAAAGTCAGAAATTTGTTTTCTTTCAGCAAAATCATGGGTATCCCCACCCCTCCCC
>NW_010390002.1:49965-66941 GCF_000710305.1 Buceros rhinoceros silvestris | reverse complement strand
TGATGGGTACCCCCCCCCCCCCCCCCCCCCCCTCCACTTTTATCTGACAAGATCTGCAGTTTCTGGTGTGGAGCTGGAACTTGTCTTGTGGTCATGCCTTCTGCTCTGGTTCCTGTCGGACTTGTCACCTTTGTGTAATTTTCCTGCAATGTAACTTGGAGCGGCCCTAAATATGTGGGGAAAAAAGCACTTTTGTTTCCTTATTCTGCGTATGTTGGAGATAACTGAGCTGGAGCACTGGGTTTGGGTTTTTATTTCTGTAGCTCTCTGAATGAAATACTTGCAACGCGCCGCTGCCAGGCTTTGCACTATATTATATATGTGTTGCTGCCGGCATGATGAGCTGCTTCTCGTCAGGCTGCTGAATGTTGCCTGATCGTTCATTGTCATTGCATCTGCAGACAGACATGCACAGAAATCAAAGCCATCATGTGGGGATTTTTTTTTTAAGAAATTGTCTCAGATTCACTAATTATTCCTTCTGTTTCTTCATGCTCTTACATTTCTTGCATCTTTGCTTATGATTGATTGAAAAATTAATTCCAACATTTAAGTGCAATGCAAAAACTCCTTGGACAGAGTGAGGGTGGGAGGATGCTTGATCAGTGCACTCGTATACAAGGCACAGATGTGACTTGTCTGATGATGTGAAATAGTGGTAAGCAAACCAGCAATTCCAGCACTGGTTGAGTTGTCTGTGCCTCAGTCAACTTCTTCCTAAAGCACTCAGAATGGAAGGTAAGCTCGAAAGAGATGGATTAAAACTCTCTCCTTGTTTTTGTTCCAAAGGTTATCATTGCTCATCCCGTCCTTTTCTGTTTTGCCAGGCATCAGATGATTCAAAAGATGATTTTAATTCATTTCAGTTTTGCTGTTGGGTATTTGATGCTTCCTGAGTAATACAGCATTTGACAGGGCTTGAAGTGAAACCTTATTCTATAAATAACCTCCCAGTTTTAATAGAGTGAAGGACAAACTCCACAGGCGATTGTGTTGAAAAGTTTTGCCTTGTCCCCTACCCTTCGGTCAACCCGTGAACATACAGCTGAGCTCTGCAAAACAGATACCATGGCAGCTCAGGAGATGAGAAGAAATAGTGTGATGAGCTTCACTTCCATTCTGGGCTGTGTATTGCCTTTTGTTGGGAATCACTTAGGAACCAATCCCATAAATCTGCTGTGACATGAGCATTTCTCTTGAGAGTTGAGAGGGAGAATTGTTCACAGGTGTGAAGATCTGCTAAAGTGAGTCTTTATTTGCTCTTTATTTCCCATCCTCATCACACACCAAGTAGCTGTGTTTTCATAAGAGGAAAATGCAAGGTCCCTGCTGTCAGGGATCCTTCAAAGAAAGTGCGTACAGTTGTGCGCAGCCTGTGGATATTTGCTGCGGTACCTAACAGGAGTCAACACTTGTCAGATTTTTTTTTTAATGTCTTCTCAGTAGACCTCACTCTGTATTCACCTACATTCATAGGTAGCCCCTGAGGCCTTCACCAAGGGTGCAGATGTTGCTGTTCTGCTTTGCTCTTTCCACCCTGGGCTTGCACAGCTGGCAGGGCGGTGCCGAACCAGCCGGCCATGGCTTTGGGTTTGTCCTTGCTACGTGTTCTTGACCTGGTCAGTCCCAGTTGCTCCCTCCTGGTGCACCATCTCCTGCCCTCTTTGATCCCTGCAGCTTGATTCTTGCTTCCTTCCTGAATCCAGAACATGTTTTTTCTCATTCTTCAGCACATCCAGCTTCAGCTGCTCCCTCACCTTTATGAAGCCGTTGCCGCTTTATTTATTGCTTGTTTGCTAAGCAGCCGGAGTCATGCTGAACTGTGAAATGGTTTCTCATTCCTTATGGTCACAGTCTGTAATATGTCACGTCGTTGAGGCCGAATCATGCTATAGATCAGGGAATTTTTAATATTGTGTTCCTGTCTGGAGTTTTTCTGTGAATAAATCTCAAATTCTCACTCACATCATCTACCAAAACACCCCTAGCTCGGGGTGTGAGGAGGTTGTCACAATGTTAATGATGCTGTACCAAGCTCAGTGGGGGTCACAGTGCATGTAAACTCTATCTGGTCGACTCGTTCCTTTACTGCTGTGGCTTCTGATAATATGATGGGTGCTGGCACGTTGCAGCCACTGGTTTCCACCAGACCCAGTGTGCAGCATCTGCCCCTTGCTGCACAAGGAAAGGATGGAATAGGAGATTACCACATGGATTTGTATCAGTCAGCAACAAGGGCAGCACAGAGGCTACCACATCGTAGCCTGGGCAAAGAAGCTGTTTTGTAAAGCTGTGTGTAAGGAATAGTTCATTTCCTCAGCCTAGTTAGTCCATGGAAAATCGCTATGAGTGGTGATAGTATTTCTAAATGCAAAAGAATCTGAACAGAAAGGAAAATGCTTCCCTCAACACAAAAACCTTGAAGATTGTTTAAAACAGCTGGGCAGGCAAAAGGCAGGGGAAAAACGCAGAAAAATCCAGAAGACGCAGCTCTTCCCTGACCTACAGGGCCATGAGGTTTTCTGTCTTGCCCTTTGCTTAACCCATGTGAAGAATTAAGAGAGAAATTAGTAAAGAAGTTGCTGACACCCCTTGGCTGCCTTTTAGTCTCTGTGATGGGAGGGCACAAAGTGTTACTGAGGCATTGAGGAGCCTGGTTAATTGGCTGATGTGGAGCCTGGAGTCTGCTAGCTCTTGGGGCAGCATGAGGTAAGCCTTCTGCTGCCTGCTTTGGGGTGTCTGGAGGTCACTGAAATACAGCTGAGTGACGAATAAGATGTTTTAAGGTGAGGGGGCAACCAAAAGCACTGAGACTGCTTCCCGTAGTCAGCCGTGCTGCTGTTTTAGTTGCCAAGTTTGTGTCCCATTGGAGTTGGGGAGCTCCATAACCTCAGGATCACTGTCTTCCCTGTGCAGAGAGGCTGGCTGCTATTTCCCCCTGAGTGGAGCTTTGTCTTCTGCAATTTTGGCTGCTCTGAAGCCATCTGGAGGTGTCAGCTTGCTCATGGTTGCTTGCCAAGCCGTGTTTCCTGCAGAGACCAGGTAACACCTGCGAACCCTTTTCTATATAAACTAGCAAATGTTTTGCAGGTGGCTCTTGAAGTGTTGATGTTCGCCTGTGATGGACTTAAACGGTTTGTGTCGTGCCTGCCCCAGGAGCTTGTCTTTCCAGGTGACACAACAGCGTACGCTGACTTCCAAATCCTCTGGGCTTGGCACCTTGGACTCTTGGGGAGGAGGCTGGCAGCCAGACCTTAACAAATTGTCCCAAAGCACTGACTCCGAATCTGTCACAGGGTCTGCTGGAGACCAGAGATCTTGTAATTTTTGAACAAAATGAGAAGCTACCTTATTCTTTCAAATTGTAATTTAAGGATGACAGTGTGGTTTTAAGTAGACAAAGGACTGCTGAGACCACGTGTGATAGTGATGGGGGTTGTGCATGTATGGGTGAGTCCTCTGAGAAATCTGTTTCATTCCTTAGCTGTTCTCGTAGGTGATGTGCTTTCAGAGGGCCAAAGGGGAAGGGTGGTAGAAAACCACAGGATTTAGAATACATATTGCAGCGTGGTGTAAGAAAGTATCAAAACAATGCTTGAGTTTGTGTAGTAATAGAAAATTTACCTTATGTTTTGGTGCAATACAAGAGGCTTTATGAGTCTCTTGAGAGATTAGAGCCTGCCTGCAAAAGGTAGAATAATAGGAACTTTATGGAATAAAGAAATGTTATACTATCAGTATAGATCTAAAGAATAATGGCTGGGAAAATAATTGCAAGAGGATGTGAAAAATCTTGTGGGAGTTGAAATAGCTGGTGTTGCTTTCTGAATTTTCATAGCAATCCCCTTATCAGATAGAGTTTGACTTTTGTTTCTTAACTGGTCATACGCGAAATACAGCCTCCTGATTTCAACAAGGCTGCAGGCTTGAGAGTAAGATCACACAGAGTTTGAGTTACTTTCGCTGACAGCTGTTCCTGTCATCAGCTGATCTGTGATAATTGTGCGTGTCCTGCTCTCATCATGAAGAATGCGTGTTACACATGTCATATTGGCCATGTTTTGATCTCGTTCTTAGTTTGATGGAGAAGGCACTGCCCTAGAAAGTGGAAGATGTTGGGGAAGAGAGACCTGATTGGCCACTTCTTTGCTGTCACATGAAAAAATAGAAATCTTTGAAACGTTGCTGTCAACGTCCCATGTTTTCCAGTCAATACGCCTGTTTGATGTGGTATATAGTGAAATCAAAGCAATCTAAACACATTGTCTGGATTGAGCTTCTCGGAGGACTTCAGTGCAGAGGCTTCAAACTCCTTTAGTTTTGAAGGCGCACACCAGCGTGCTCATGCTGTTCAGCATCACGTTGGGGCTATAGCACAGCTTAGGTGTTTTGAATTTCATGCAGCATATGCTTCTAAATGAGCAAGTGCTTGCTCGAGATCTTGCCCCTGTGTTTGCAGTTTGCATAGGATGGCTATGAAACAAGCGTGTCGAACAACTACTGTTGTTCAGTGCAGCCAGCCTAGTAATTTCTCTTAGGAAAAAAATAAAGTATTTTAATTATATTTAATATTAGTCCTCCATAGACACAAATGCCAGCATGATTTATTTCATTTAGGAGTATATTCCTCTCAACTGAATTATGTGTAATTGTGTAGACACGGTCACTTTAAATATTTTATGGGCTCGTATACTGTAAGACAGAGTACAGCCTGTAGGGCCAGCAAGAAATATTGCTGTATAACTTTTTATTTAATTTTATTTCAGCAGTTTAATAATTCATTTTAACTGGATTTGAACATCAGAATGAGCTCCTAGCTAGAGCGTAACCTGCTGCTGTAGTTCTTGAATAGACAAGTCATGTGAGTGAAGAGGGGCCTCGAGTAGCCAGCAGAGACGAGCTGCGCATGCGTTCAGGTCATCATCTGTAAGAAATACCTGACTTGTTTGCTGCTTCAGAGGCAAAGTTGTGGTGCCTAGAGGCTTTCTGACAAGGTGGTGTTACGTCTTGTGGGAAATATAGATGTGCCAAAGTGAAAGGTGTTTTAATGAAGTAGGAAGGGATCCTTTGGAGACTTGTCGTCTTTGCTGCTCTTTTACCTGTAGTCAGGATTTTGTTCATGAAAGTCCTGGGGTGGGGGAGAAAACAATTGCATCACCTTTTCAGGCAACATGTTCCCAGTCATAGCCTCCATGAATTCTTCAGAGATGAAAACAGAGCAGTTGGGTCTGTGCTGTTGCAACCCTTGGCATCCTGGGAATGTCACAGGATGGCTTTCCACTGGCTGGGGCAATTTTGAACCTTGCTGAATTTGGACAGAATAAAACCTTGCACACTTCCCATCTTATTTTTGAAAGAAGGCGTGAGGGACCAGCAGCATGGTCATCTGCATCCTGTTCGTGCTTGTCATTGACAAAACAGGTGAAGTTTTTACTTATGGGCAAAGCTACTGTTTTGCAATGGACACTGGATGCAGCTGAGCCTGAGGGTGCTGCTGTAATTGGTGAAATGCTCCGTGTAAAAAGAGAATAATTCTTCTGTGTGTGGTGGCAGTTGTGTTTTAGACTGTTTGCTTGCAATCAGCAATTCTTAATTGGCTGTGGGGCCTCATTCAGGGAAGCGCTGAATACTTTCGCAATCCAAAATGTGTCAAGGATGCTCAGCACCTTTGCAGGCTGCTGACTTCTAACTAATACAGTACGTGACCCATGGCTCATCTGATTTTCATAGTCTTTTGCTTTGTAAAAAAAAAAAAAAATATGCCACATTTATCAAGAGAGAATATTTGTATTTCTTTTTAGGTTGGGTATCGTCTCAGTCGGATGTCATCCTTTTCAGGTTTTGTCACTTGCAATGTCATAGATGGATTTGAATATGAGTGAGATATTTCAGTGAGATAATAACACAGCTTTAAATGTAACGTCCACCACTGCTTCTCGCTTTTGGCTCATACAGTACAAAATCTGTCACTAACGTGCTTTTTGCCTGGAATTATCCACCTGAGGATGTCTGATCTCTTCTGATTTTATCTGCTTAAGGATGTTTAGTTGCTCAGGTGAATGGCTAGAGCCTGAAGCATAAAACACCATGTAAATCAAACAGTTGTCCATTCAAGGAGTCTCTGCAGGAACCATGTAAATGGATTACAGTAAGGGTTATTGGGAAGCTCATCTCTATCTCAGCTTAAGCTCTTTTCCGCCCCACCCCGCCCCCACCATCCCCACCCCTTTCAGGGTCATGTGTAACCCAGGAGTCTTTTAAGGCTGATGCAGTACAAGAGTATCTCACCTAACGTCTGCTCCGTTAATAAAATTGTGTCATAGCGGGTGACAAGGATGTGATTGAATAGATGCAAGGCTTTCCATTTTGCTTTAATAAAGCAAGAGATGATCCAAACCTCCGCATTTTCAACAAATTAAATACTTTATAGCTACTTGGGTTCAAAACTTTGTATTTGCAGGTCTTTTGGTTGTTCGTGAAGTCTTTCCTAGAGTGGTAAAACTGATCAGGATTTGATACAAGGCAGGCTAACAGTTTTTTTCTCTACTTGGAGTAAATGTCCAAATTTTGTATCAGTTGCTTTCATTTCTCTGAAGTCATCAAAACTGCCTCTCAAGAACTGAGATGTAATCACTTTGAGCAGAGAAATTGTAATTAGTGAGAGGCAGGGAGATAAATGGGCAGAAACAAGCGTAAGTTCTTGCAGATCACGTTCTCCGCTTCTGAGCATGCTGTGCCAGAGCAGCCTTTTCTTCCCATGACTGCTTCCCCGTATGTTTCAGCCTTGGTGCCCAGGAGTCCAGGTGGAAAACATCCCTCCTCCAGCAGATTCCCTGATGGCAGCTCCTCTTCTGGAGACCTGGGTCTCCATCCTGGCAGGAAGAATGTGGTAACCATCTCCCAATCCTTCAGATTTCTACCTAAGCCTTGCCAAGAGACATCTTGTGTCTTCGGTACAGTCTGGCAGGCTTCCCTTCGCCCTCCCCTCCCTCCTGTTCCATCTTTGCAGGCACCATGAAGTTATCTGATGTCTGCACCGTGCCTTGGTCTACCTGCAGTGCGGTGATGCTGCTCGTGTGTTCGTACGGCCACGTGGGAATGGCAGAGAGTGGTTTCTTTTCCAGTGAACAGAACCCCCCTTCTCCTCACACCAGCTGCCAAAAGATGACAGCCGCTGGGGAGACTTAAAATCCAAAAAAGCTACTGATGTGTTTCGTAGGTGTAGGTCCTTTCCCTTGGAGTCAAACAAATCGTTGATAGTTTGGGTGGTGGGCTGGTGAGAAAGATTGGAGGGAGGGAAGGCAGGTAGGTGAGCTGGGTAGGTAGAAGTGCTTTTTGTGCAGCTTCCAACTAGGAAACAGTAATTTAAGAAGTTCTGAAGGGCTGAACAAAATGTTTTGCATTTTGCATGTTATTTTTTAGAGCATGTGGGTCTAATTTTTAAACAAATAAACCTCAATTGCTGCAACTTCCAAGTACATTAAATTTTATGAAATTAAAATTTTTAATATTTTAGATTAATTTTAATAGGCATTTCTTACTGAAAAAGTGTCTAAAAAATATCACCTACTATGTATGATGCTAGACAGCATATTTTGAGACATTTGTGTTTTGACAAAGCAAGCTCTGTCGTACAATTTGGTTTCACATATTTTTATGCCAGCGCTTAAATGTTGGGCTTGAACTACTCAGCTATAAGAAAATATATTTATGATCTCCTTACAGACATACATCCTTGCATGCTGGAAGAGTTGGTTAGAGTCAATTTGTAACTCTTCCAGACAATTTTAAAGCGTACATGTTTTAGGTGAAAAAGGAGCTGCGAACAGGGGCTCAGAAAGCAGCTTTTCATCTGCTGACACGAAAGGCAACTGCAGAGCTTCCAGCGAAGCTTGCCAGTGACTGAGCGTTGCTCTTGGAAAGATCCCACGCTTGGATTTGAACACGTTGGCCAAACGTGTTGTATAGGTGGCCAAAAGAATGAATTCTACTTTTAGAGAAAACACCTGTCCCTGCTGCCTCCGGTTCTGTGCTGCCGATTCCTCTTGGCAGCAGAAAAGGGTGGAACAAGTGTGTGCTCTATTTTGAAATGTGGTTTTGGCACTGCAGAGTCTATTCTTACCTCCCAGATGTACCTCTTAAAATACTTTTTTTCTTACAGTCTCAACGAAGTTGGTACATGCATCTCCCATGTCACTTCCAATATTTTCCTCCTTGAACCGAAGCCTGGCTGAGGCCAGACGGTCTTGCTAGAGCAATGTTTAGGCAACACAGTTGCTGAGCGAAGCACCGGTTGTACTTGGAAGCTCTATCTGCTGTAGGTGAGGTAAGGCAGGAGTGTCGTGGAGGGCCTGTACTCGTTCATGAGATAGCGTTGATGTGCCTTTACGTTCAGCTCTTGAAAAGTGGGAAATGTCACACGTGTTGAAATGCGTTTTGCAGTGAGCGTGTTGAGACCTGGACAGACAACTTGGCTCCTGGGTGGGCAGAGTTTGTGCTGAAACATCTCCTTGTTGAACTAGGCTTTTATTCCTGTAGAGTGTCCTTCTCTAGGAGAGCGAGTTGTTTGAACCGTGCTGCCTGGTGATGGTACAGGAAGCAGCTGGCAGGTTTTGTGATTGTTTGAGCTGGACTTGAGTAACCAAAGTACTGATAGAAAGATTCAATGTTTCGGAAGAAAACTGTCAACAAGCTTGTTTTAAATCCTTTGCCTGAGCAAATGCTTGTGATGGTCACCTTACATTCAAGATCCACAGAACATAAATACGAATGCAGCCAAAGCAAATTGAATAATTTATTTGAGCAAATATTCACAGAAAAATAAGCTGATGCACTGACATGGAGCTTAAACTTCCTTCATCAGGGAGGTTGACCAAAGAAGTTAGGGCTCTAGCTGGAGCTGTCAAGGAAAGATGTCGGGCAAATGAGCTTGCTTACTTTGTTCTTTCTTTTCCAAGCCTGAAGTTCAGATCTTAAATTCCTTGCCTCTGTGTAAGTTAGGAGTGCTAGGAGGAATGTAATTACCTAAGTGATAAGAACGTTGATTAATGCTGCCCAGGCTGTTGATAACACCTATTTTAAAAGGTGAAAGCTTTTCCATGTGTATGCATATTATAATGGAGTATGTAGTCAAGAATTCGGCATTTTCCTCATGACTCCTGGTGTGTTGAGTCATCGCACAAGCCTCTATTTGCTCGTCGTTATTCATTACCGTATTTAAAATGACTTGGAAGAAAGGATATCAAAAGCCTCTAGCTCTTTTTATTCAGTATGCTCTTTTTTTCCCTGAAAAAATTTTTCTATTTACTAAGCAGTGAGCATCCACGCAGTGCCAGAGCTGAGCTGGAAATAGAACAGTGACTTCACCAGCTAGTTTTATAACGGAAAAACTGCAGTTAGCATATATTTTGCAATGCATGTGGTTGATAAAGCAGTGTGAACAGCTTTGCAATGACTGAAACTTCATAATTATATCAACATGAAGAATGAGCCAGTATTTAGATGTGGAGTCAGTTCTTTGCTGACTTCTTCCTGGAAGTCTTAAGGCCATAAGAATTTAACAATCTGTGAATAAATAACCGCTATTTAGCTCATCAGAGATGGTGTTGCAATTCTTATTGCCTCTGAACTTGCTTAAAGCTTCTAGATTTAATAGGGAAAGTGCAATTGCAACTACATAATTGTCTGGATAACCATTATTGCTTATAATAATATTACTCACAGTTTAATACTCACTGTATAATAGAATGTACTTGATTTGGGGGCAGAGCAGTGACATGTAAAAGCACAATTTTCAGTTAAGTTCTAGGAGACAGCAGATTTTTAGAAGGTTGGAGGGAGCTATTACATAAGGACAAATATTTACCCAATGTAATCAAACTCCTCTTTAAATCAGAACAATAGTGGGAGTGCAGTTACTATGGTTCTGTGTAATTTTGTGCTATATTTGGCAAAATTTGGCAGGACTAAAGCCACAGCTGATCATCTGATTTTTTGAAAGGGAAGAGAAGAATATGGCAGTTTTGCGTTCCCAATCTGTCCTCAGGATGATGGCAGAGGCTCCCTTGCTTACCCCGAGCAAGGAAAAATTATCCCAAGAAGCGTTTGTTAAAAAACACCTTGCAGCACTGCAGAGCTGTGATGGCGACTGGGGTTTTGAAAGCTGCTGTCTTTGGATGCCTTCCCTCTCCTCCCCTTCTGCACCTTGCACAGCTGGTTTAAAAGAATACAAGCCTCTGTCCTGATCTCCCCACACTCTTGGCCCAGGCTCCCATTCCAGCTCAGCTAGGGGCCACCAGGGTCCTCTCCAGCAATGCTGTAGCATGTCCATCTTCTATTGTCCCCACCCTGCCCAGGCAAGGGGCATCACTGAGATGGCCTTGATCCACCTGTGATCTTCCAAGCCACTTCTTGGAATGAAGCTAATGGGCAAAGCATTGTCCAGGTCATGCCCTTGAAATACGGATTTACTGACCCCCAGTATGCACCGCAGCAGGTCCAATTCCCCTGAGCTTTTTGGGGATGCAGAATCGTGTCAAGTGATGGGCAGTGGAGACACTGAAATGGGATAAATTTGACTGTGTGTTTTTATGGGGGTTTTTTGTATTGTTTTAAAATTGATCTCTTGCAGTTGGGCTGAGTGTGAGTTCTGCGTATCACTTGGGACTCTGAACATGAGTAAGAGATACTTAGCACAATCACCGTCAATCATCCAACAGCCTGAGCCATCTGATGTGACACAGAGTCTTTGCATACTTCATAAGTAACCTTTCCGGATACCTCATAAGTAACCTTTCAGAGACCATTTCGTGCTTCAGCAATGCAAAAAATAGAAGTGCAGGAGTGAAAACAATCTCTTTTCTTGACAGCAGATGATAGATGTTTTCCCTTGTCTTTCACCTGTTTCTTTGTCATATCCTGTTTCCACTTGCATTAGGGAGACACTGAAGTTATTGGCAGTTGGGAGAGTGCCGGGAGTGCCCATATGGGCAGTACACGTGGAATGGAATGGACAGTACATCCTCCTCTGTACCACCGATACTCTGACAGACTAAATGCTGCGTCTGGCAGGCAGGAGGAGTGAAAGTAGATGGTAGAAGGAAGCACTGTATAAGACGAAGCTCAGAATATGATTGTTTTTCACAGGCGGCATCAAATCTTTGAAGTACCTGATCTTTTGCAATTTTATGTTGAAAAGTGCATACATAATTTACCCTCAAATAGCCAAGTTAGCAACTGTTCATGCAATGAAAATGGCATTTATATGAGGATTTGATAAAATCACAAAAGGTGAAATCCCTTGTTCTTTAAAAGTAGCCATGGCTCTAACTGAATTTAAAAAATGTTTTTAACCACATTTAGAAAAATATTTAAACTTTATTGGTATTGAAAATAGAAGCAGAAGTATTGAAATATTAGGAATATATGCAGAAGAGTTACCATAATGCATTCAGACATCTAATTTTTATTTGACATAATTGCTTAGGGACAATCTTTTTTAATGAGCAGTGCTCCTTGTGTTGTGCAGGATGGGCTGGACACAGGTAATCACAGCATCACTGCTGCAATTTAGTGGTTTTCAAGTTGAGCAGAAGCTGGGCCATAGAGACATGCTGTGGAGAACCATAAAACATTGCATTTTGAGTGCTGCAGATCATGCTTTTGCTGTTGTTGTTTGTATTATTCAGAGCAGATAGGATGCTTTATCTTCTGAGAAAGGAAGTCATGCACACAATAGTCTGAAAACTGATGTTGCTCAAACTAAACGCAAAATCCAGAGCCTGGATCTTCAGCAGTAAACTTGGCTTGGCAGCATGCCCGGATCAATTTGCTAGCTCTTCTGTGTGGTAGTTCCTCGTTTTATCTGGGGGTAAGCATGTTTACCTCAGTTCTTGGGCATAGTTAGACTCAATTCATGCCTAGCACTTCAAAGACATACAATACATCAAGATGTTGATTTATCTGGCAATTCAGAGGAGGAACTGACTGAACATCCTGAAAACAAGCTCTGAAGAATTAGAAGTTTGGGTGTACCTTTGGAAGACATGAGCCAGTCTTGGCACTTGGCCTCTCTTCCCCAATACATGCTCGCCTTCCTCAAGAACATGTGGTCTCTCTTTCTCCATCTGCCTTTTGCTTCTCTCCATCCAGCCTACCTGCTGCCCTTTGAGGTTTGGGGTTTTTTTCTGTGAAGTTTAGTTCTTCTTTGCCTAGGGTAAAGTCGTAGCAAATCGTTGTAAATCGCATTGCCCCTGTATGTCAGTAGCAGAATGATTTGCTTGGTTTGCCACTATTTAGCCTGACTGAAACAAGTTTCTGGCATATAATTACTTATTCTGGTCATTAAACCCCTGTTAATAATGTACTGAATTAGATGCCATCTGTCTGCCCAGAAATGCTCCTGACTGCTGAGTCATAAGTCACGGTGTCAGATGCTGCGATGGGTCCATGTGTGTGCTGTGGATGCCCCATTTGTGCCTTTCTTGCATCTGGGAGGAGAGGCTACGTCTCTCCTTACTCCAGGGAAGTTGTGGGAAAGTAAAATGGATCGATCTTCAGTATGTCACAAGGGAAATAGTGTTGTTGAATAGGCAGGGAGGGGAGAGGGTGAAATTCAGGTCAGAATCTAGATCAATTTATGCAAGCAATAAGATGGACATATTTATTGATTTGAGAAGACCTTAAGTAGGAATGGCAGCGGATTCTTCATTAGCTATTTTTTAATGAAATTTTTCTTTCTTAAGAATATCCTGTAGAATACCCAGGTTTTAAGCAAGGCTTTCCTTGGAGTGATGGGAAAGGAGATCAGGTCCGCGAGCTGAATTTGCCTCAGATGGCACCAACCAGGAGGTTGTCAGGGTCATGCTCAGGAGAAGAGCATGTTTCCCCTGCTTTGGTGAACCAAAAAACCCCAGTTGAGAATAACTTGTTTGTTTATGACCAATGTTAAGTAAAAATTCAGCTTAAACTACCAGAATGGTTGGGAGTGGTTCAGCATTTATAATTTTTCTTAAGATTTTAAGATTTATGAATGCTGTCCAAAAGTCACACTTCATAGTAACAAACCCCTGAGGCAGGATCGTGTTTGTAAACATAAACTTTACCCTGGACTCCCTCCAGGACTTTTCTCTGTGATTCTTCCTCCCTGTGGAAAGTAGGCTTCAAAACAAGGAGTGCTTTGATAAGAATTCTTCTCAATTGAAGTTTGGGAACCAGTCTGCTCAAGCTGCTAAAAGGAATCAGCAAAATAACTTCATTCAGGCTCCTAAAGCCTTTTCACAGATCTCTCATAAATGTCAGCTTTTTCTGAGACGTGTTTTAGAGATTTTGGGTGAATTTCTTCCTGATTTCTGTTTTGCCTTTTGTTCCTTTAAAGATATCCTGTCTTGATATCTAGAAGATACTATTGGTTCAGTCAGAGAAGAACTTCTTCCAAAAATGTTACCTAAAAATATCCAGTGAGATCCAAGAGGAAACCAGACTTAGCAAGCAGAAACGTTTCATTCTATCTATCCATAAAGAATCCATGGGGAGATTTTTATTGAAGGACTTGTGCAATAACTTGTGCAGTAAGTGAAGGAGAATGCATCATTTCCCCTGGAAGACAGGCAAACGGAACAAAAGTTAAACCGCAAAGGTTAGGACAGCCCGGATAGCTCATCAGCTGGATCACCATGTGATAGACCCAGAGGCAACTTCAGAACTGTCATCTCAGCTATTATCAGTGGAACTAGCCAAGGAGTCAGCTGCTGAAGTTAGCAGACTACTTTCTACACGGGCATCTGGTTCTTGCAGCAGGCGTTTTAGAGCAGCCCATCTGTGCTGCCCATCCTCTTCCACCTATGCTGCCCAGCAGGCAGTAAAGCAGAGGACATGAACACTTCAGAAGGTGGATGGAATCTCAGATGTAAGTAGTTGCTAGGCTAATGGCAACTCCTCAAGAAAAAGAAGTTCCGCACGAGTCATGGAAATGAGCTTAGCCGAGTAAGGCGATTGGGTACAACTTTCAGGAATTTTGCATGTTTGACCACTTACCATGCTCAGCGAGTGTTGGTAGGTTCCTTGTGTAAAGAATGACAGCAAGAGTCACAGTGCAAAAAGCTGCCGTGCCTTGTTGGCCTGGTGTGACCTCAGGTAGAGATAACTGCAGGGCACGGGCTAACCGTGTGTCCCCTGAGTCACCGTAACTGGCTGGGTGCCTGTTCTCAGCCTGTGGTGGACACCAGGTTAACTACCCTCTCTGAGGCATTCATGAAGGTTTAACCAAGCGTACTGGCATGCCTAGTGCAGGTTTGTTCTGCCTCACGTTGTGGTGAGGACAGAGTGCGTGCCCAGGCAGGTCCTGCTCCAAGTGGCAGGTGGTAGCTCACTGGTGCATAGTAATTCGATTGTGTGTCTGGCCTCCAAGAAAAATTTTCTAAGTCTCTTCTCTTGATGGGTAAGACCCTTTTCTAACAACGTAAGTAGTTCTTCCAGCCTTGGAAAATATGGTTGAGTTAATTATAATTACAAAAAAGTGAGACTGAAGGAATGAGATTAATTTCAAGCATTTAAGCAAGAGGAAAAATGGTCAGAACCTGAAGTTTTGGTGATACTTTCTCTGTAGGTGGAAGGAATGTTGTTCTGTAAGGGGGAGTTGACAGGTTTGGAGTCTCTGTTCTTAGTTCCCTGTGCTTGGCTCACTCTCGCTGTCCTTCACCCTCGCACCTCTCCCTTCTGTGCCTGTCAGAGAGGGCTCAGTCTCCTGCATGGAGGAATTGGTAACTGCTGGATGGGTAAGGAGTGGTATACAACTGCCTTTCTATCACTGAGACACTCTTTTGAATCTCTTTTCCTTGCCTGGGTTTTGGTTTGGATTGAACTTTTACAAACAATATTTTTGAAGCATTTTCTTATTTTAAGACATGGCTGAAATTTGCAAAAACATTTTGAAAGAGAAGTGGAGGGATGGAGAGCACGTCAGTGAACGTGTCTATTCTCTTTTTCTCAGGAACCAGGTTAAAAAAGAAAAAGCTGGCTCTTTTTCTGGGAGCCTGCGCTGACTCCTTAGACAGCTTTCTGCATTCTTGGATTAGTCACAATAAACCCCTAGATAATACACAGGAAGAGCAGCGAGTTGTGAAATGCAAAATTTTTCTGCAACAGGCCAATTAGTGTTTTGTTTCTGCATTATTTATAGAAGCTCAGTTGAACTTGATGGGCAAATACTCTTTCTATAGAACTGTGCTTGTACACTACTTCCGTTGCATACTGTGAAGGTCAAATTTAAAATCTGCTCTTAAATGGACACGAGGGCAGGTTCTCTGTTCTTCTGTTACACGTGTATTCATTGTACCAACTTGTTTCTTTGCCAGATCCATCCTGTGTCTTTCTTGTATATGAAATTATGTTCAGTCAGTTTTATACCAGTGTCCTGCCTGCAGATCGGTACTTTTAAAAATAGACCAGCTTACCTGCGTGGAGATACCTGAAATCATCTGTTTGGGACACTGGGATTTAATTGATGGGACAGTGCCAGCACAACCTTAAGCATGAATCAGAATTCTGCTCAGGGGCTTCCAGTCAAGCAGGGCAGACCAGTCCGAACTTCGTTAGACTTGCTAGTTACAGGTTTATGATGGCAGTTTTCCCCCTCTCACCACAGAGTGGTCGATTCAAGTACTTTGTGGTGTCTTTCGCTGCGTCCTAGAGTCTCGTATACCCTTTTGCTATCTTGGGGAGGCTTCAGGCACGTGATCGTCTCTTCATTTTTGTGCTGCTTCAAGAGCTGGAAGGGATGACGTGCCTAAGGCCACCCCCAGGAGTCTTGCTGGCGCTTGAGTATAGGGTTATGAGTCACAATCCAGTGCCATCACCATGTGGCCTCTTCTGGTGCTACGATGGCTCATCTCTACACAGCTTTTACTTGGCAGGCAGAAGAGGCTTCAGAACGGTTTGGATGTGTTTATTTCTGCTGCCTGTCTTTTCAATCTGTAGTACTTCTGCGTCTGTGCTGAATCTTGAGCTGTTAATGAAGTTAAGAAGCAGTGAGTGATTGGGATCAGGATGGGAATGATTAGCATTCTTCTGTAACAAAAGCTAGAGTGAAAACGTCACTTGAAGCTCATTTCCACAGTATTGTTATGCAAAATGATGGAAAGAGCTTGTCTAGTTCTGATTTTGGGAGGGGAAACAGTTGTTTCCAGTTTGTCTACCAATAGAATAAATCCAGCCCCAGATGTCTAGATTAAAGTCTAACCTTTAATCCAAAACATGATTCTAAAAGCCTTGGATTATAAAGTGGTATTTTAAGAGTTTCCTTTCCCAGAAGCCTTTCCTTGTCTTTTTTTTTTTTTTTTTTGTATTACAGATGCTCATTTGTGGGGAAATCTTATAAACATGGCATCTGCTGCCAGTAATTTTGGAAATTGCTGCTATTTGTCTATGGCTTCTTTTTGCAAATTGCACAAATTAATTTCTCTGCTCATCTAAATATTTCTTTCAAGATGTTCTAGCTACTCCAGCTGAATGGCAGGCTCTTGCCATCAGCCCGCTATACCTGGGGAAGGTGCGGCTGTCCTCTGCCCACAGTGATATCTGGTCAGGAACTCCAAGGAGGTTTTCTCCAGAATCTTACAAAAGAGTGCTCACACGGAAAGGCATCTGAACCTTCCTGAATGGGAGGCTGACAGAGCAGACTCCGTTTCATTTGAAGTCTTGTCCTACACTCACCGTTAGTATCACTTGTTTGGAGGTAAGCACCAAGACAGCGACGTAAACCAAAAGCAAGGGATACTCACTTAGGCCAGTCTGCTTTTCTTTTAACACCAAGCCAGTTGTTTCATGCTACATATGCTTGAAACTGTGGGATTGGTGGAGGAAGAAACCTGTTTTCAAAATTGTCTTTAAGAATGAATGAGGCTCTGATTGCTTTGATGCTGGGAGGGCAGCTCAGCAATGTTGGTGGATATTTGCCTAGTCCTTACACTGTTCCCTGC
>NW_010390002.1:3717-49844 GCF_000710305.1 Buceros rhinoceros silvestris | reverse complement strand
CCACAGGCCGTATCAAGAGACTAAGCGTGGGTTTGAGTTTTTCATTTGTTTGTTCTTATGATAAATTTGCCTTTTGTCTGCGATTGCAAATTTTTACAGTGAGGAAGTAAAGAGGTGTTTTATTAACTTCTTGGGAATCTCTGACCTGGGATGAAATAATCCTCGCAGTTGCGCTGTTGGGTTGCTGGATGTCCCCCTGTGGGTAGTACAGCATTTACACGCCAATATGCCCAGCAAACAAAAGGAGAAAATTGGAACAGAATTGGAATACATGTGTATTTGCTGTTACAGCTGTTTTCTTTAATGGATGCTTCTGGCCAGACTGCAATACCCTCCAGCAGACTTTAGCCAGCCGTGGAGTGTCCGTCTGCATGCAAGCTCAGCTGGATGGGTGCCCAAAAAGACCAGGAGCCTGGGAGCCATGGTGCACCGTAGGGCAGCAGCTCCTTTCTGGGATCCGAACACAGCAGGACTCAAGAGCTATGAGCAGGCTGGTCAGTCTCTGGCCTCCTAAAGGCAGCCAGACTGTGTGAGTTGCCCAAAAATTGAGAACTTGAAGCATTTGTTAAATCCAGACCAGTAACCTGGCAGGCAGAGCTGCCTTGCTGCATGGTGCGGCCGGGCTGTACTGCCGAAGCTCTGAGGTGTGTTTCCTTTTCAATTTCCCATGGTTTATTTCTCTGTCATAACCAGAGGTTAACTGACTGGTTGTATCTAGTGTTTTGTTTTCTCGGTTGGCTTTTTGAGGTGCCCAGGCGTGTAATCCTGTCCTCACACTGGGGGCTGCTCTACACCTCAGTCAGTCCAGCAGCATTTGCTGCTTCTGGGCAGGGAGCAAGTGCTGAAGAAGTAGCAAGTTGTGGACTGAGAGATTATTTCAGAGTGATTTCCTCCTTTACCCATTTTTCCTCTCCTAATACTGTCCAAAGACAGCAGAGGTGGATGTGGATCAGCCCTGGCATGCTCTTGGCTTTGCTTTCCATGGCAGACGGTGGATGGTGGGTCTCCTTGCGCCTCCTGTTGAGTTTGGCTTGGCAAGAGCTTTCTGCATAAGAAGGCTTTCATTGTGCTGGAATTTGTTCATCTCCCTGGCTTGTTGGAGGCCAGATTTAGAGGTCTTGAGCTGCCATGGGCTCTGAGAGTCCACAGACACCCTCTTCCTCAGTACTCTTTCACTAAGACCCATTAAAGTAGATTTAATCTGAGACTGATATTTGTGAGTTATCTTATGCTGCTTTGCAGATGCGGGTGCATGTGTTCTTTTTGTGATGTCACAGCACCAGGATTTCACGGAATGGGAGAGATAACTTAGCACCTAGATTAAAAATAATTATACTTGCACAAAATTCATTAGCTCCTTGAAAAAAGCCTTTGCCCAACACTCCCATAGCTGGAAGTGAAATAATGTTTATCTGAATGACTTTTGGGTCTTAAATGCCTTGGCAGTGTAAGAGGACCGTGGTGGTCTGGTAGTGTTAGCCAGCAGTACTTCGTAAGCATTGCAACAAGAGCTTTGCACAGAAGTATTCCTCACGGAGAGCAGTGGGCCTTGGGTTACCAGGAATCAAATACTGGAGAGCAGAGACAGCCAGTTACTTTGGCATGTGCTTAATCTGGTTTTCTGTTGAAATGAGTAGTGGGTTTTTTAATCTCAAAATCAGTTTAGAAAAGGTAGATCTTGTTGGATAAACAAACCCAAAACCTGCAAAATCGGAGTGCTTTTGTGCTAGTGGGAAGGTGCACCTGAGCTGGGTTCCTGGATATGTTCTCTTCCTTCAAACTGTTCTGAGAATACTGGCAGTACAGAGTTTGACGTGTGTAACTGAATGAGGGTGAAGGGCTGTAGCTGATGCCATAAGCATAAATAGAAATAAATAATATCATTCAGTGTATTCTAAATATGAGCTGTTTGTTCTCGTGGAAATAACTTTCCTCTGCATTTTTTGATAGACTGTTGGAGAAGTTGCATGATAGTCTTCTCAAAAATCTAAATTCAATAATGAAGTAATAACAGGGTCTCACAGGGCAAGTAATTTTTTACCAGCTATACTGTCCAGAAGGTAAAGACATCTTAATGCATTAGCACCATAAAGACAGGCAAAGAAAACAGTACCGGGCAATTTTTATCTAGTGTGTAACTGAAGAGATACAATTTAGATATCCCTGGCATAGTAAAGTAAACCCCAAAGCATCTCAAGATCATACTATTATTATTATTGAGGAAGGAAAAGATGCAGCAGATATTCCAAAAGCTAAATTCTGTTTTCCATTGATAGGAAAAAGTTTTATATCTTGTGTGAGCAGGGACCACGCAAAAGAGACCAGTATCTCCTGTGTGTTATCTGGGTGACCAAAAAATCCCCAACACACCCCTCAACCTATCCACTACCTTTGCTTCTGAGCTTGGAGAGGTGACAGAACTCATAAGGCAACGTGGAAACAGAACTCTTGTTTCTGAAGCAGCTTTGGTCGCTATAGGGTAACAAGGTGAATGGACAGTGATCTTTGCCTTGTTGAGACCCACCCTGGTCTACATCAGATGACCATGTCAAGCGATTTAGTTTCCCTTCATTTTATGGACTTAAGCCATTTACACTAATTAAAGGCCTGGACATCTTTTTATCACTGGGTTCTATTTTCAGTCTGCTGTTTGTTCTGTGGTGCCTCAAAAAGAATGAGCGCTGCCGCAGCAGAAACAGCCTGACAAAGAAGTCGTTTTCGTAACAACTCGGACTGCGTGGCTTTGCATGTAAAATAGGGTAACTCACTCTGAAGGAAACAGGGAACAGCATTTTTTCAGCTGATAGATCCTCGCGTGCAACACATTTTTAATACTTCAAATCCAAATATTTTATGACTTTCAGTATTCTCCCCAAGTTCTCATTTTACAGTGACTGTGCGCAATTATCTTCACTAAGTGCTATCATTCTCCACTGAAAAATTTGCAGTTTTTATCTTCAGTCTCATTTATTAGTTCTTCTCCTTCTACCCCAAGCACATTGTTCCAAAGGTATTTTATTTGAAGCAGAGTGCAGTTTAGATTCCACTCTGCCAAATTAGTTTCAAGGGGGATTTTCTATTAAAATTGTGAAGGAAATTCCCTGCAGTGAGAAGATAGGAGTAGTAGAGCTGGGACCTAATTGAGCTGCTTCTAGAGCAGGAACCACTCGTACACGTGTGACGGTCACCTTCTGGAGTCACCCATCTCCTCTGCAATGCTCTGTGCTGACAGGGGGTGGAAGAAGGGGAGGGGATGGTGGGAGACAAAACCCATCCGGTCCTGTTGTACACACTTGTGTGTTTGGGTCGCTGCCTGTTTCAGCTTGAGCTGAATATCGCTCTATTTTACCGGAGGCTTGTGGGTAATATGGAATATGGTAGATCCACTCAATACCATGTTCCTTGGCCCGAGTGGCCACCAGTTGGTTTTTGAAATGAGTCCCATTATCAGACTCAATTCTTCCTCAGTGAAGGCAGGTATGATGTATCCGTAGCTGTGGGATTCTTTTTTATGATGTAAGTAGTCCCATGCCCTGCGGTTTACCTTTTTAAAAGGTTTTGGGGAAACGTGGGACTTGCAACAAGTGTGAGGTGTTAGATGAGCAGGTGTCCGTTCTGGAAAGAGAACGCCTAAACTGGACCGAGATCCTCATACCAACACAGGTAATCCCTCTGACAAGTGGTTCACATGGAATTACTGATCAGTCTGTCGATTAACAGATTTTTAAACATTTTCATTGGAAATGCAAAAAGCAAGAACCTTTTTCTAGCTGCAAGCTAATCCCATAATCACCATATATCTAGAATTTCTTGGAATGTTTTGAGGGCTGTATTTTAGCAACCTCTGCTGCTGACTGTAGCAAACAAAACCTGCATCCTAGATTTCTCAAGAGAAAAATATTTGTCTTGGGAATTGACTTGAAGCTGATTTGATTTTAAGAATCCATGGCACACTGGTTTCAGCTCTAGCGTGTTACCGATATGCTAGTAAAGGCAAGTAATGTGTGGTTTGCTTTTTTCTGTTTTTTTTTCTGGGAGATGAGTTCCATTTCATACAAGTGATACTATATTTCATAGTAGCTAATCTTTGTCTCATTCATTTTTAAATGAGTTTCCAAATGTTGTTCTGTGCTGATTGGGTATAATTTTTAACTTGGCATTAAAATAATGTTAATAATGACAGTTCTTTGTAGGAGAATTTTAATTATTAATATTGCAGTTATTTTTAACACGGAGACATGAAACAGATGACATTTATATATAGGCTCTTTTGGAGGGAGATGCTTCTAGCAAACTTTAATTCTTTGTTATTTTAAGAGTTAAAGGAAGCAACACCTTTAAAGCTGCATCATGCCACAGCCCAGGTGATGTCTCCCTTATTTAGCAAGTGAAAGGTTCAGTCTCACAAGCTGTGACTGATGTCAGTTAAGCACATAAGCAATCCTCCTGGTTTGGATGGGGTTTGGTGAGGATGATTACAGGGTTGGGATTTCAGCTGCGGGGCAGCCCAGTGCCACAGTGCCACAGTCCCACAGCTTTAAGTGCAGGTTACCCTGCTAGCAGCTGAGCCCAGGTCACCACTGCAAGACTGAGAGCCTGATGGTCGTGGCTGTCCATGCTTTGTTCTCTGAAAGCTTGGTGAATTCCGAGAACTGGGTCTGTTGGTCAGAGAGCCACAGCTCTTTTGACAAAACTAACAAAAACTGAACAGCCTACAGTACATGTGAAATCATTTTTTCTGAGCCTTCAGCATTTGGTCCTGGGAGCTCAGCTCTGCATTTACTTGCAGTCATAGCTAAAGTTTCTTGCTTGGCCCGGCAGGTAAGTAAGCTGCTTTGTTGCAAGGCCAAGCCTGGTGTGCCCTGAGCAGAGGTGTGACAGAAGCAAGTAAGAAGGCAGGAGAGCGGAATAAGACGGTTACTGGAAGCAGGAATCACGGAGGAGAAAGGTGCTCATCTAGGAAAGGAGGGCATGAAGAGATCCTTGCCCTGTAGCTGGGGTCTGGCAGTCTGTGACCCGAGGATCTCATATGGTGTATGGGATGGATCTGGCCTCGTAACCAAGAGAATTTACTGTGTTTAAGGCCTATGGTACTGTTTTTCTTAGAACCAGAGCCTGAGCCAGCCAACTGTCATGTAGACACGGCTAGTAGCTAATCCTGCCTGATGTTTTACTTTGCCCACTTCTGTTCTCCGTGAAACACAGAGAGTAGTTTTTCCTGCTTCTCTTCCCTGGATCTTTGTGAACACGTCTCCCCAGTACGCTTCCTGACGTCAACATGCGATTCGAGCTTCCCTTTCAAAGGTTTTTCTTTCAAGGCTGCTCGTGGGTTTTTTTGGAGAACATACTGCTCAGAGGTAGCAATTCAATGCTCATCCCTTCAAGTTCCCTTCTCCATCCTTCCTCTTACACATGTGCTTTGTGTTTGAAGTATTGCTCTTGTAACATATTTTTCTCCGGCTCTTTGAAGCAAGGCTTTCGTTGTTTCTCCACTGTTTTTAAACAGTTGTGCATATTTATGGTGGTTTTGTAAGTGATGTAAGTACCTGTCAAAGAAATCACTTTGCTGAGCAGCAAACTACCCACTCATCTTCAGTACACTGCAAGTACGAAGAAATCATCTGACTTCTAACAAAAAACTGGCAAAGTCTGGAAAGGAGTTGAAGGAACATTGCAGCTGTAGCAGTGCTTGCCATACTGAAAAGAATATTGTGCTGCTCTCAAATACAGCTCACCCTTGCTGTTCTTGTAACCGTCATGTTTACAACCTGGTTTAGCTTGAAGGATTTGTTGACTGTGTTTTGATTTGCAGCTATTACAGCAACAAATTGGTGGTGATGTCACTAAGCAGTTTAAAGTGCCTCTTTCCAATTTGGTACCATCCCCATAATAAGGCTGACATTAAACATTAATGTGTGTGCTTTTCCGATGAGCAGAAAGAGATGTAACAGTATATTATTTTTTAATTCCTGATTAAGACTTTAAGAGAGTGTCTTGTTCTATTATCTATGCAAATTGGTGGCAATGATGGCAATAAATCAGAAGAGAAGGACTTAAAATAAACCGCATCAATCGACTTGATGCACGATTGATTTCTCATGCTCATCAAATCCCTGGATGCTTTCTGGTTTTTCTTACTGTGACGGGATTACTTCCCTTGATCTATGATCCTAGGCTGTCTGGATTTTTTTTCCCTTTAAATTGTGAATGTGCTCAGGACTGAAACTGAATGCTTTCAAAATGAAGTTTGTAATGATTAGGAGGAGATAAACTGATCAAGACGAATAGATGGGCCTGTCCAGAATTTAGTTTCAGAGAACAACAAAAGGTTTGCTTTGGGTTTTGTTGTTTGTTTTTATTTTTGGTTGGTTGGTTTAGTACATTTTCCAGAAAGTGATGTTGCTCCTGAGACATTCCCTGCAATACTCTGCCTCCTTTTGTTAGCTGGGCCATGATGTGCATGCCTTGGGCTGGACCAAAATAGGGATGCAAATTAAATTAAGTGGTGGAAGGAGTGATATTCTACCTTAGGTTCTTAATAAGGGAGATAACTGTTCTCTCAGGACCTCCCTCTTTCTTGTCTGAGATACTAGATCATTTTGTAGAATCCCATGAAATGTTTTGTAGTGGCAGCAGAGCTTGATATTCACTAATAAGTTAATGACATTGAAAAGAATATATTAAGTGTAGAGACGCGTTTGTCTGCCATGAACATTACTGGGAAGAGAATTAGGTTCATAATTCATAATATGGATTGAAGTCTTCATAATACATAAAGGAAAGAGCTGTTAATGTATTTCAAGCAAGTGAATGCTGATAATACCCAGAGTTAACTCACCATGTCAGCACTGCTCGTATTTTGTCTTGAGAATAGACTTGCATGTGCTTTTGACTTATATCAACTGATCTGCATTGGCTGCCAATATACTTAGCCCATAGCAAATAAGTTGGCCGCATCAAAAGAAGCGTGACCAGAAGGTCAAGGGAGGTGATTCTGCCCCTCTATTCTACTCTCATGAGGCTCTGCCTGGAGTACTGCCTTCAGCTCTGGGGTCACCAACATAAGGAAGACATGGACCTGCTCGAGTGGGTCCAGAGGAGGCCATGAAGATGACCAGGGGGCTGGAGCACCTCTGCTGTGAGGACAGGCTCAGAGAGTTGGGGTTGTTCAGCCTGGAGAAGAGCAGGATCTGGGGAGACCTTATTGCAATCTTCCAGTATCTAAAAGGGACCTACAAGAAAGCTGGAGAGGGACTTTCTACAAGGGCAAGTAGAGACAGGACAAAGGGTAATGGCTTTAAACTAAAAGAGGGTAGATTTAGATTAGATGTAAGGAAGAAGTTCCTCACCGTGGATGGTGAGACACCGGCACAAGTTGTCCAGAGAGGCTGTGGATGCCCCATCCCTGGAAGTGTTCAAGGCTAGGCTGGACAGGCTTTGAGCAACCTGGTATAGTGGAAGGTGTCCCTGCCCCGGACAGGGACATGGACCTAGATGATCTTTAAGGTCCTTTCCAATCCAAACCAATCACAGTTAATGTGGTTGAGTTTATGCCTTTTTTAGTCCTGTGCTAAGAGAAGTCATGGTACCAGCAGCTGAACTTCTACGCTGTAACTGCCGTTCTGCAGTGACTGCAGACTGCATGACATGAGCCATGTGACTGAGCCCTTGCCCACTGGCTCCAAAGACTGATTCATAGTGTCTAGGATTGCCTGTCTTTGCCTGAAGTTGCTGCCAAGTCCGTGAGAGCTCTGTAGAGTTCACCTGTGTGTGAGGAAGGGGTTAGGCTGGGTAACTTCCACTCACCTAAGTCCCACTGAAGCCTTTACCTGAAGATCTGCCTGAACAATTTTCAGCCATATATGTGTTTCTGATCTTTTAACGGATTGAATTCACTTTACTGACTGAAATCTTCCTCAGTCCTGTAAAATTTTCCGTGGGATTAAAGACAAGCTCATTCAGACAGGACTGTGATGTAAGAAGCTAACTGTTCTGTTTTTCACTCCGTCTGCTGTGATTGACCATATTTGTGTGTCATGTCTTCCCAATTTATCAAAATCAAAGAAGGGAATGCATCATACTGGACTGGTGAGAGACCCCAGAATGGGTTTTGGCGTGTTGGACATGGCTACAGTAAATAACTATGCCTGCTAACAGGAGAAAAGAACAAAGGGACTTTGATGGGCAAAAGGGAGAATGGAGGAAAGGTGGTAGTGGGTGGGTGAGACGCCAACAGAGCTGGCGAGATAACGACGTTATCCCCTTAATTATGCCCACTGATAGTAATGTATATGATTACACACAGATACAATTGCCAGCTTTAAGGGAACATGTGAATGAATATGCTTGTGGATGTACTATTTGTGCCCTGTTTTTTGAAACGCTGCCCCCAAAACTATAGCCAGTATATCCCACAGAACGCTTCGTTCCATACCTTGTGGACACGAGCTCTGCCTCTGCGCAATCCAGGTAACCTGCTTCCCGGTGGTGGAAAGATGCTTTCAATCCTGAGTTGCTATTAAAATTAAGTTTCCTGTTGCTTTCCATAAATGTAGGATTATGCCTTCAGTGCTATAGTGGTACGAGGTTGAATGAAATGCTCTGCAAAGGAATCAGGTAGAGCTTTCAGTCTGAGATCCCCAGTGGAAGGAGCACAGGTTGCTTTTGAACAACCACAGCAATTAAAAAAACAAAAGTTTGAGGCATGAAAGCTCAAATTGGTTTTTTAAAGTGATTTTAGTATTGAAAATTATTGGGCTGTTCAAGAGACCAACTGCCTTGTTTGACTTCTCGGAAGTAATTACACACCACACGCTGTGCTTCCAGAAATCGGGTCTGTGTTGCGAACACAAGGTGGGACACTACCGGGTAGAATGTAGAAGTTTAACTGCTGGATATGCAGAAAGTCTGCAGTGAGCTTTTAAAATTTTATAAGCAGTTGACTGACCTAAATTAAGAAAATCTTAACAAACAGTGATTTGACAGATTAAGACAGAGGTTTTCATTTCAGCGCTCTTGATGTGGGAGTCAGTGGATGTGTGTGGGTCTGTTGTTGGGTTTTGTAGACCAATGGAATGCCTGCTTTGAACATAAAACAGCAGAAATTGGGGCATTTTGTGGCAGGGTGACATTCTGTTGGCTCATACATCTTGCTTTACGTGCACATGTCTCCCCACTGACACCAGCAGAGCTTTCATCTGTAATGTGTTAGAGTTTGGGCCTTGCCATAGTCAATCACAGCCCAGAATATGGGAATTTTATTGGCTTGTTAACAGAGAAGTCAGTTTGAGTGAAAATATATGTTTGGGTTCTTTTTTTAAGCTGAATTTGAAAGCAAGTCTCATAACCTTACCTGGTCTCCCTGGGAAACAATTTGACCTTGGGGTAAAACTGAACCTGAGGGCTCTGTTTTGTTCCTCCTTGAGGTATCACTAAATCCAAATGAAGGAAAGACAACAGTCTTGCACTGTGTGAAAACCAGCGAGTCCATCTCCTGTTCAGAACAGAACGATCTCATGTTTTAACAGCTCTTCTGCATGGTGTCTCCTGGGTTTGCTTTTCCCCTCCCATTGTGGCTGCTGAAGCAGTGGGGTCACAGAAGTCACTACGAAGTGGGCTTGAAGTGGCTGTGCTGCCGGCCTCCAATTTCTGTTTCGTGCTCAGTAATGGTAAAAACGAGCTGATGTCGTGTTCTCAGAAATGCAACACGACTATCAAGAAATTGTTTTGTTCTCATGAGAACTTTCTTGTGAATGACGGGAATTCTAGGAAGAGCTGCAAAGACAGAAACGAAGCACGGAGAAGTGCTCACTAAGCAGTATTCCTGGATCTTTTAATCTGCCGCTTTACTGCTCTACCCCACGATTGTCTGTTAATACTTTCTATTTTGAATTTAAATGAAACTTTAGCATGGAGCTGAATAAATAATTGCATTTGTTATTTGGCTCTGCGCTTGATCTAAAACAACGCATAAAACCAAAATAGATACATTCTGCGTCTAAACGAAAATTTGTCAGCATGTCTCTCTGGCAAGAATATATATTTTTAACTCAAACAAACAAGCAAAAAACAGCAGACCTTTAAAGCATCTTTATCTTCTTGTAACAAGTTAATTGCTAGAGAAGGATGATTCATAAAAGAAGAACCCATCTGGGACGTAGCACTTTTTCCTAGTAGTTCCTGGATGAGCTGATGAACCTCAGATTGCTGATTTGAACTCATTTCCCTTTTCAGCCTGAGGGGATTTAAATGCCTTTCTGCTGCATGCCTGGAAAGTAGCTGCTGACCTGTGGAGTCAGCCTGGGCTGAGCTGAATATTTAAAGAAATAAAGCAATATTGAGAAGACAGATTGAAAACTGTCCTCCTCGCCTCCCTCGTGGTGCAGTGTAGTCATGGCGCCTTCCTGGGCAATAAAAATGCTGCGAGCTCAAACCTGCTCGAGCGCAGGCAGGATATTGCATCGCAGATGAGTGCTCCCGCTGCCAGCGCCTGAGAAGGGGGCTGCTGACAGCACTGCTCTTCTACCAGCCAGGCTGAACCCTTCTTTATTTTTTTTTTTCTTCACCTAAAGCTGTTTGGAAGATTTAACCCCAATTATGACTTGACCAAAGTGGCTTTCTAGACAAGCAGTGTGTTAAGCAGACTTTTTTCCCCGTCTGTTCTCCATAATGGTGTTCTGCCATCGGGAAGGTGTGTCTTGCCCAGCATGTTAAAATGCACCAAACCCATCTCAGAGGAGCTGTGAAAAGTGAGTCAATGTATAAGGCCTCCACCACAGAGGTTTCCTAGCTGGCCTTCTGGAGAGGACCTAACTTCTGCTTCCTCTTCTGTGGCATGGTCAGGAGTTGGGTGCACTCTGCAGCTTTGCTGAGACAGTGGTGTCCAGCGGGAGGGGGTTTATGAAGCACAAATGGTGCTCAAGGACTTTTGGAGGAAACTTGTGCAACAGTCATTTCACAGAGAATTATACATCTTAATGCTGCTAGGCACAGGCTGGGAGCTACCAGCTCTCGGTGGTGGTGCTTGAGGGAGTACAAGCATTTGTCGGTGTAAGGAATATGGTGCTAAATCATATCCAATAAGTTCTTCTTTCCACGCAAGCATTATGGATAATTCCGTAAAGGACTGTTTAGTCATATGCCCGTGTAGGTTTACGCTTGACCCCTTTATGGGGAACTATACTGCTCTTACCCAACCTGCTGGGATTGGTGGGTTTGGGTTTTACAGTACGTGGCATACATGTCTTCTACAAAAATCGGTAACGTGAAAGATATCGCAGCCTGCACATAAAACAGACCATCTGTCGAGCTACTGCCGGGACACTCCTCTGAAGGTCTCATGCAAAACTGGAGCTCAGGGGAGCCCCCACCCAGCTGCAGGTGTTGAGGGTGCCTGTCTCTGTTTCCCCTGGTTTTCAGCCTGTGTGTAAACTGTCAGGGTATTTGTCTTTTGAAAGCTAATCCTGAGGAAACTAGTGTTCAGTGGGAAAAGTTTGGGAAGTTCATGTTGCCTGGCATTTAATAGAGGGAAGCCAAGGATGTTTGATACGTAAAGACTGAAAAAGTTGTGAGTTGGAGGAGAAAACTGGGCTGCTCAGCTCAGGGTTTTTCAGGAATGTTTGGATGAAAATCCAGCCTGTTACAGACACTTAAAAAAAAAAAACCAACAACAAACAGTAGAGGCTTATTTTATTTGTGTTGTGCTCTTCTCAGGTCTTTTTTTTAAGAGGGAAAATGCGTTCGTTAAACTCTTATCTAGGCTTTTTTATGTCATTAATTCATTCATTCATTAATAAAGCTTAATTTTTATACAGTGATAATAGCTTGCAGGCTTGCTTGCTCTTTCATTTTTGCTGAAAGATAAAGCTGGATGGTTTTTATGTTGCTGTGGCTAAATCCTCTCTAATCAATACACCCTGCAAATCACCTGACTAATTTTATCTGGGAGCCATTGGAGGAGGATAAACTACAAAGCCTGTGCTTTGAGACGAAACATCTAGTGAGTAATATTTCAACCAGACAAATGGATTAGAGCTCTTCACGTACTTTGCTGCTTGTTTACTTAAAGTGCTTGTTCCTAGTACGGGTTTTTTCCAGAACTTTTCTGTTGTTTCCCTCTTAAAAATCTGCCTGTATAGTGTCATGAAGCACCCTGGTAGGTTTTGATACGTGTCTGTTATTGTAGGTTTTAAGCCCAAAGGTGAGGTGTCTGCGTCTCCCATGTCTGGCAGGACAGCACTCACGGACCCTGCAGGTGATGGAGTACTTGGATATTCTTGAGGCT
Source organism: Buceros rhinoceros silvestris (assembly GCF_000710305.1). NCBI lineage: Eukaryota > Metazoa > Chordata > Aves > Bucerotiformes > Bucerotidae > Buceros > Buceros rhinoceros. The sequence continues at coordinate 37,561 of NW_010390002.1, read as the reverse complement.
TGCACGAATCCTGGCGCTTTGTGTTTTTTAAGCCCAAAGGTGAGGTGTCTGCGTCTCCCATGTCTGGCAGGGCAGCACTCACGGACCCTGCAGGTGATGGAGGAGTACTTGGATATTCTTGAGGCTTGCACGAATCCTGGCGCTTTGTGTTCAGTGGTTGATACTGCTGCTCCGTAAGAAAGTTAGATACTGCCGTGTTGAGGTTGCCTGAGGGTTTTTCCCTCATTTTAATTTTCCTAAAGTGCTAAGTAGGGCAGGGATTCAGGTAACTGTTTCCTTGTGCTTTCTGGAGATACTCAGAAGCTGTGAAACTCTGCAGCCAATCAAGGTGATCCCTTTTTAATAAACCTCTGCGCTACTTCTGCTTGAATATACAGTGGTGGCAACTGCATGAAATCCAGCTTAAACGCTGATGGCCCCAAATTTCTCTTTGCTTTGTATTGGCTGTGGGCCAAGCAGGCTGGAATTAACTCTGTGGCTGTTCTTTCATTAAGTGTGACAAAGAACCCAATTTATTGTTAAGCTGGTGTGGGAATTTCCTGAGGTTAGATGTAGGAAGTTGAGAGCAAAGCCTACAAGCAATCTTGTATAACTCAACAGCTCCTGAGTCTGAATGAGTTCTTTATTACTTTGGCGCTTGTTACTGCTTGGGAGTCCAGCTTCAGGTTAAGGAACGTGTATCTTGAAATGTTATGTGATAGAAGTCAAGTGCACAGGATTTTTTTGTCTTTGTCAGCATTATCTTGCTCTCTGGAGACTTGAAAACTTGCAAAGAAATGCTTATATATTCAGAGTACAAACAGTGCAGTGTATGAACTGAATTTTTATGTTGGGTGAGGACCGTTTCTCCTGCTGATCCTGTGCTTCGCTTTCCCATCCACAGAGTGAAGGTTTCTTCACTTGCTGAACACAGATAGAAGACTCTTTCTAGGCTGGCTGGTGGCACGTAGGCTTTAAGCCCCTGTGTGCAGGGGCTGCTTTTGTAATTAGTTCAAGAGTATGTGTGCTCAGTTCTGGTACACGGTGCAAAATCCTGAAATCACGTCTGTGTGGTCGTTTCCAATCCAGGGTGCATCGGTGATTGAAAGTCCCCTCGTGATCAGCAGAGAGGTAGCTGCTCACTTGATCCTACATTTTGTTTTTGATTTCAGTGGCTGAATTGCTGAGAGAAAGTAAACATAATGGTAATCTAGTGAAGTTAAAGAGGAGTTTGTTTTTAAGACAGAAGAAACACTTAGAATTGCCTTACATGTTTTTGATCCTACCTGAGCTTTGAGTACTGGGGCAAAAGAAAAGCCTGCAAGGGATTTTGTTGTTCTCTGTAGATATTGGGCTGAGTTGCTCTATACAGTTGGATCTAATGTGATGGCCAAACTTGAATAGCGCATGTAATCAGTGCTATTGAAAGGGATATTGTCTTTATGCTTGTATCTGTTACTGGATGCTGCCGGTGCTCTGTGTGCTTCTGCCTTTAGCTGTTCATTTCTTAAACTGCCTGATTGTTATATTTTAGTTTATTTTGTAACTTTCTCTAAGTCTATAAGAATTTTAACTTGATACTAAAAAATTTAACAAAGATTTTCAGAGCTTCGCTATCTTCGTGCTGTTAGGTCTTTAGCTTCTGACATCTAAACCTTTGTCTGTACCAGTTCTAGTGTATTTTTCTGTGACAAATACTAAAACTGGACAATCAGGAAGAGGCGAAACTCATAGGCTTATGCCAATACTAATCAACAGAACATGAAAGCAAGAACCAAAACGTAGTTACAAGCTGAGCTGCATTGACGGCTGATGGACACAGCTTTCCTCTGCTCATTCGCTTGAAGTTAAGTTTGGCCTTTGCATAAGTTGAAAGAGAAAAAGACTCAGAGTGGGCTTGTCTTTGCCTTTCATCTCCAGTAAATATGAGTCACCAGCGGTGCTTGATCTGAAATGTAATGGAGGTAGCTTCCAAGGTACAGGAGGAAGGGAATGTTGTTGTTTTTTTATCAGAATATCATACTGTCTTCAATTCTATCACACCATCTTCAATTTTAGCTTCTGGGGTCGTTACTGAACCATATTCAGAAAGAGTTAGTGTCCCTCAGCGTGTTTTCAGTGCTACACAGGAGAGTATTGCCACAGTTTCCAATGGGGCTGTTCACAATTCTTAATTAAATACATTTATGATTTACTGATGCTAAACCGCGTGCAATTTTCTCTTCACCAGGCAGCAGTCAGCACCCACACTGCGCTGCAGTTTACAGTAACTTCATTTCTAGCACAGCCGCAGAGCATCAGTTGCTCTCAGTTTGGTGAATTACTGGAAAACTCTGCGATCTCGTAAGGGGAATCATGAGGAAGTTCCAATGGTGCAAATACTATGCAGAGTGGTGGTGTTACCGAATAGATCAGATTAAAGATGTGCTCATCTCTGACCTTCTGGAAATGTCAAGGTGTGGAAAAGCCGCAAATGTTGGACCGTGTTTTATAAAAGCACTTAGTAAGTTCCCTCCTTGAAAGCGGTGTTTCGTCAGCCATTGCCGGGTTACTGAACAGCATGTTGTGAAGAGCTGTTTAGTCTCTACTTGAAATTTGAATGCAAGTGCATTAATCTTGCTCTCTCAACGTCTGTCTCTGCTTCCATCTGCAAAATATTTCCCTGCTCCGTAGCCCACCTGGCAGAACGGTGCCCTACCGAGACAGTCTCTGACGGGGCAATAACGCGCACGTCCCAGCTGGCTGCAGGCCATCAGATAGCGGAGCCTCTCGGCACCGCGTGCCCGCCCCACTGCTAGAGCCCACTTAATCACTGTCGAGCGATCCGCCTTATCAACAGCTGCCGCGGCGCTGGCACTTGCAGCTCTACCTGCTGCTCGGTGTCTGTGTGTGTGGCGAGGCTCCCTCAGAAGGGGTTGTGTCCTGCCTAAGGGGGTCCTGTCCTGCCCTTTGCAGTCGGGGCGGGTGTGGAGCTGTGCAACGGTGGGGATGTGATAACTGCAGCTGTTGAAATGGAGGAGGGTTAGATCTTAGAGGTGGGGGTCGGTCTCTTCTCCGCTATTACAAGTGACAGGATGAGAGGAAATGACCTTAAGTTCTGCCAGGGGAGATCTAGGTTAGATACCAGGAAAAACTTCTTTACAGAGAGGGTTGTGAAGCATTGGAACAGGCTGCCCAGGGAGGTGGCGGAGTCCCCATCCCTGGAGGGGTTTAACAGACGTGTAGATGTGGCGCTGAGGGGTGTGGCTTAGGGACCTTGGCAGTGCAGGGGGAACGGTTGGACTTGGTGAACTGAAAGGTCTCTTTGAAGTAGTAGATTCTATGATTCTATATGACAAAGGCAAAAGGTGGAGTAGGGGACTTCAGCACCCGTAAATTGCTCCTCACATGGGCAGTGCTTGTAAAACAAATATCGACAAAATGCTGTTCTGTGTTTCTGCCAAATACTTGCATTCCGCAACACTTTACAGCTCTGTGTGTTGTTGCCATTTTAAATATCTTAACGGGATAGAATGTGCTTTCAAAAGTGAAATAAAAATTATCCATGTGGAAATGGAGAGTAGAAATGATCAGATAACTCAGCTGTTTCAAAATGAACGTTGTTGTATGGTCGATACTCATTTTGAGAACACAGTTTGCTTTAGCCTCACAGGAGTCTTTTCCTGGTGAACAACAAATGTGGGAAAATGTCAAGCCATCCACATACCCAGACGTAGTTCAGTGACCTGATCCGGCGGGTCGCTGGAGGACCGGCAGCTCCAGCATTCAGTAACAGGCAGTTGTCCAGAGGCTGGTCCCAGCCATGCAGCCTCTATCTGCAGCAAACCTCACATGTGCCTTATAGACAAGAGGTCTCTGAAGCCTTGGGCTGAGGAACAGCATCATATCATGTGGTGAAGGATTAGACCATGTGGAAGCTGCATAAGAGAAAGTAGGTGGGACCTACAGAAAACAGGACAGTACGTTTCAAACTACTCAGTGTTCCTGTCACCTGCCTCTGGAGCTCAAGGTGGAGCTGATTGAGGAGACAAATGATTGAGGTACCATGTAAAGCACGGGTGTAAGGCGTCCTGGAAAAGGGCCTAAATGTCTCATGAAAGAGATGGAAGTAACAACATAGCTGGAGTGGAAAGGTGGGAGGGGTGAATGTGACCACTGCTGCTTTTCAGGTCGGTTTGAAGTAAACAGACCAACCCTGCAGGTTTGTTTGTTTGTTAATATGGTCGGTATTAAATGGCATTTTTGTCTGCCCCGTACTGAAATGTGGTTTTACGCTTTTCCGACAGGCGATGGTTGTAGAGCTGTTAGCTTTTCCTCCTGAGACAGAAGGAATACCCCTTCTGTGCTCTCAAGTTTTCACAGGGCAGTTATATAATCTTCTGCACTGCTTTAATACAAACCCCACAGCACTCTTTTGAGGGCTTTTCCCTCTTGCGATGCTGGCCCCACTCCTACCCCCACTTCTGCAGATCCGCTGCCTGCTCCCCTCATTACCGGCATAGCTGGCCAGGGCTTGGCTGCCGGGCGGCACCTATAGCGAAAGGCCCTCCAGCAGAAATACGAGCGGTGTCAGGATATTCAGGAGCATCAGAGGATGCTGAATACCTTCCAGCCCTTTGAGATGAAAGGCGCACTGGTGCAGCGTGCTCTGTGATTCCCTAATGGCTGCTCACACCTCTCTCCTCTCCCCGGGCGTGGAGTTGCCAGGCTGTGTGGTGGCTGACCGGGGAGCGTTCCTTTCACTGGAAAGCATGTCATTCTCTCTTGCATGGATCACGTTATTTTCCCGCTATGGAAAGGAGCCCTTGAAAAATATCTGTTCTTTTAACTGTATGTAGCCTTATGGCTGACATCGCATCTGTCTAAACTGTGAGCAGCTTTTTAAAAATGTGTTTAACTGCCAACATTGACTTGCCTTTTTTTTTTTTTGATAGAGTAAACATGCTGAAGTGTATTCAGTGCCTGAAAGTCAGAAAGAGGTTGTTGCTGGGTTCCCGAAGCATTGTGGGTACTTTAGTCACCACCTCCAAGATGTTTTCCACCTGGATATAACTAGAATAGAAGTTCTGAGAACTTAATGCAAACACCGGATCTTTTATGTCAACATTTGAACAGATAATGGTGGGGCAGGAGGACAGGAGGTTTTTCACTGTTTTCTTTTTAGCTGTCCTACGCTCAGCTGAAGTTGGCCGTACTGCTTGGCGGAGTTGTCCTGCTTGAAAAGCACTAGCAGTTTGCAAGAGCTTTTGTCTGGACTGATTGATGTTCTTCTGGTAGTGCAACAGGCACAGAGTAGAGATAAACTGAGACTTGAGAGAGCAAGGAGAGCCTGTTGTTTGTTGTTCAGGCCATTCACAAGAGAAACTTTAAAATTTTCCTCCCTTGAATGGAAGCTAAGGAATAAGAGGTAATCTGGGAGCAGAGGAAGCGTGATTAGTTTGGTAAACTAATGTCTCCTCTCTCCTTTATCTTTCACTGAGATTTCCGAGCCTGAGGCTGCTCTCCTTGGGGAGGCTGGGGCATGCTGCTTCCCGTGGACGCCAGTGGAGCAAGGGCAGTAGGTACCTCACAGGGCTGGAGCCTGTGTCTGCAGGAGGATATGACGAGTTGCAGTAGTTATACACAGACAATTAGCTTAAGGGAAAAATCTATGATCTCCACGAAGATAATGTACTTAGCTGGTTAATAGGGGCCCTGCTGGTCTGCAGATGCTGAGTCATTTACTAATTGCCTCACTTGCATCATTGCATTAAATCCTAGGTCTCATCTCTAGTCCTCTGCTGTGCCACAGAGCAAAAGGAGATCATGGGCTGCCTCCCATCTGCTGGTGCGCATCCACCTTTGGAGCCTGGGCTCTGTCCTGGAAAGCCACGCTGGGAGTCCGGCACATCCTCCAGCTCTGCTGAGCCGAGCTCAGCCTCCTGCCGTGAGAAACCCATTGTGTGTCCGCAGGCTGGGCATGCTCTGGAAAATAAACAAGGTCGTGCTGGGTCAGTCTGTGCTGGAAACGTATCTCATCCTCTCTGTATTGTCATCTTTAAAAAAAGAATGATAAATTAGCGATGAAAGAGATTTTGGGGGCCTGGGGGTGTATTTGCAGTACAATGGACAGTGAAGCAAAAGCTGCAAAAAAATTAAATGTTCCTATCCTTTGAAGTCAGGCTAGGGTACTGCGATTCTGTTTTGATTTTTGCCAGCAGGCGTGAATAAAGCAGGTTGTCAGTGAAGAAAGCCTTTCTTTAAAGCTATGTATTACAGCTAAAATATTCAACCCACTGGTTGGTGTGTTGGTGCTGGCAACTATTGCAAAATTAGTAATTCCCCAGAGCTGCCAGGAGACAAAGCAAAGGGCTCGGAGGGAACCGAGTCCTGTGGTGGTTGTTACTCTTGGAGTGATGTGGCATCGTTCTGCAAGGGGCTGTAGGAACATGGATCAGGTCAGCAGTGGGACTAGCAAAGACCAGCATCCTGCGGCATCGTGGCTTGTGGTTGGGTTGTGGAGTGTCTGCTCAGACTTTCGCCCCATGGACACTTTATGATAGTGTAAACCTTGTTCTCTTTGAGTGCTTTAAACAGAAAAATTCTTCCTTTAAAGGCTTAAAGGAAGATGGGACGTGACAGGTATGTGACAACAGGAGACACGACTGGTCCAAATAACGGGCAGCTCTGAGCACTCCTCAGTGCGCGCAGGTGACACGCTGCCAGCCAATGCCCCCTCCTACCATTAGCTGCTGGAGAGCAGAGCCTGGGTGGCAGGTTGGGGATCTGGCATTGCACGGGGAGAGTGCTCTCTGCTCACTGTGATGCTGTCAGTGAGGGATGGACTCTGCCACATCCGGAAGTCTCCAGAATGCAGGAGTGCCTGCTCCTGGCTCTTGTGTCAGTGAAATGCATTCGTAGCTCTCCAAAGCTGAGTGTCTCTGCCTATCTTGTCTGGGGGGTTGAAGATTTTGCTGCACACCTTTTTGAACCCCGGATGCAGGTATAAATGAGTTGCACTACACTTTGAAGAAAATTCCCAAGAGGAAAAAATTAGTAATATATCTGAGGCACACAAATAGATAAGGCTCTGAAGATGCCTGTGGCATCATACTCAGAGAAACTAGATTCATATGGATGTCTTCTTCAAGGACTGTCTGAGATACGAATGTGCTCGCTGCACTGCTGAAGGCTCTGTGAAGCACTGGACATGTCACTGGCTTTATTAGAGGGTTCAGTCTCCACAGATGCATTTTCAGCATTTTAAAGAAATAAATCGCAAACGCCTTGAGCTTGCAGCTATCTCCTGTGAAATGGCTTTCTCTGAAGGGAGTATTGAGGACCGGAACGTATAAACTCTGTGTGACCTGATCTATCTGGCCCTGCCTGAGTTGGGGGTTTGTGCTAGAAGGCCTCTAGAGGTCCCTTCCGACCTCAATTATTCTGGCATTCTGTAAGATCACTTTGAGCTGCAGAAGCAGCTATTTTTAAAGCAGGATGGGCTTTATTTAAGTTGCTTCAGTTAATTTGTTCGTTGTTTAAACTGGAGTGCTATCCAGTTCCTGTTTTGAGCATTGCTGGTAGCATGACAAGCTGTTTGTCTTCTTGAGAACATCCTGAAAAATCTGTCTCAAGTTACATAGACTACTTTGCTTTTGGGGAGCTTTGGTGACTTTTATCTGATAACCTCTTCCAAAAAAACTTATCTTTGTATCCCATATCAGAACAATGCTCTGCCCCCCGCAAAGAATGTTTCTGTAGCTGAGGGGAAGGTGCCCAGGGAAGCACATTGCTGCTGCCTTGGTGGCTGTTTTGCTGGTGAAAGGCTCTCCCTCTGCGCTGGCTGCTTTCGTGATGCTAAACTTAGCATCTCACTGGTGCATGTATATAACTTCCCTTCTCACCTTTTCTAGCTCATGGTCTCTGTGTCTTCTACAGAGATTTCAGTGTAAACATTCACAACCAGAGTGCGTGGATACAGTGATGTGACAGCCAAGTGGTTAATTATAAATGAAAGAAAAACCCCTTTAAGCTGTGCCAGTCCATTCAAGTGATCTAGATTTGTCTGATCGCCTCTGTGATCATGCTTCAGTTAACTCTGTCACAGTGGATTTTCGGCGGTTTGCAATTTCCCCAATGCTCAACTCATGTTGATTGTTTTTGACACTGAATTTTGTTGTGAACCTTTGAAATGGTCAGAAATGATGAGCTTAAAAAAAAAATATTTATTTTAGTCTTTCTGCCAGGTCTTTGAGACAAAACCATCTGTGGTATTGATGGAGTATTTATCTGGAATATGAAAAGCATTTCTATGGGCCATCCAAACAGTAAACGGTATGTAATTGTGAGGAGCAGTGATATACTACGATTAGATACCAGTGTTATAAAGTTGTTCGAAAATCAACAGATGTGAAGGGTTTGGGTGCTATTTTTAGACTAGGAATCTAAATGGGAGAAGATCAAAATTCTGAACTAGATTTTGAATGATTTTCTAGACACAGGGAAGAATCCACAGACCAGAGAGCATCTCTTCTGAGATAGGAGTGACTGGAGGAAGTTCTGTGGTAGAAGGTGCCCCTATCCCTGTAGCTGGGGAGCAGAGGCAGCTCCAAAGTGCAGCCAGGAATTGATAGGAGGGGACGGAGGAGTGCAGGGCTGATTGAAATCATGCAGGGTTTTGCCTAAGACTATCCCTAGCTCGCCCTCTCAACAGCTGCCTTCATGCTCTGGTCTCTGGCATCTCCTCCCGTGCCGCCTGCCGCAGCAGGAGAGAAGGAGGCTGCTGTTCGTGTTACAGCTCTGTAAATCACTCCGGCAGCGAGCGGTTTTATGCCTGTGACTGAACTCCAGAGGAAACTGCTGCTGAGGACATGGCAAAGGCTGGAGCAACGAGCAGGGCTTATTCTGAGGAGTGCTGAGGATTCACATCCTCTGTATTTGATTCTTTGTAGAGTAATGGTGGATGTGGGTGTCTAAATGCACAGCCCTGAGCCCTTGGGTCTCAGGGATGCGGTACGGGTGATGCAGCCCTGCTCTGAGCGGAGAGGGGAGAGCTGCCTGGCCCCATGACGTCAAACGCAGTGTGGGAGAGAGCTGAGCAGGAGCTTTTGTAGCTCTGGCGCTTCCAGGAATGCAGGGTACCTTCTTTTTTACCTAATTCAGGAAAATCCTTGCCTCACAGGGAAGTCGATGGTCTCATAACGTGGGCTGCAGCTCTGCGACCTGTCTCTGCACCCAGGTCTGCAAACCCTTCTCGCCCTCAGTAACTCTCATTGTAGCTGGTGTTCGTTTTGTCTTGTGGGAGCTCCCTGTGTGAGGGCAGGGATTGTTACTATCATCACCTTTAACAGCTTATTGGAAAAAATATGAAGACTAATTTTTCAATGTATTTTAATTTGTTAATCTTTTATTATGCTGGAGCTTGAAATCTCTGGGGGTGTAATTGGAGAAAATAGCAATTGCAGGGCTTGCTCATTCTAGTAGCCTCTTCCCACAGGTACAATATGTTATCGCAACATGTCTAAGACATTATTTTAATTGGTCTGATGCAGACCTTCTCAAGATGAATGATTTGTCTTCGTTTTATTACTTCATTTCTACTTCATTACTTCATTTGCTAGCTGTCATAAAGGTGGAGACAAGGAGGCCAGCGTCTGTATTGAGGATGCGGAGGACTGGTGCCTTTTGTAAATCATGCTGATGGTGGTGAACGTTTTCAAGTCCGTGATCTGAGCTATGGAGGAAATTGCTGCTCAGCTTCTGATGAAAAAGAACGTAGTGTGATGAAAGAACAGGAAGGTGCGTTCTGAATAATGGGGACAGAATTTGTGGCACATCAGTGGCTGTAACTTGTGGGAATGTAGGAGAGAAAAAATAAAACTTGTCACTTGTTCCTCCACTTCTTCATTTTCTGTAAACTCATGTGCCCTGGGCAATGAGGACTGATAAAAATAATAGTGAAGCAAGAAATGCTGCACCACAAACTACAGCTTCTTTAGTTCTTTTTCCCTTTTCCTTCCCTGTCTGGTTAAGAAGAGAGTTCAGGCAAAGCCCTGCTCTTCTTTCTGCTGCCACTAAAAGCATCTGAGACTCACTGCAGCTCATTGGCCCCGCTTTCTGCGTTATATAGCTCAAACAGTTTGTGAGAGCAGGTACTAAGTAAAATGAGTGTTTTACTGTTGGCCAGACGAGGTCTGTGAAGGCGCAGCAGAAAGCGGTAGGTGCTATACATCTCTTGCCTCTACTAGGTGTCTTCTCGCTGTATAGAGACTGCCTAATAGATTGCCGCCTTCCTCCTGCCATTCAAAGTCACATCTAGCATCCTCAAGGACTGCATTTGTGTTCCCGTTAGGTGTATGGACTCTGAAATAAGGAGAAAGAGACAGGTCCTTCCCTGACTGGTGCCAGCACAGCAGTGCTGGTAGTGTTCCAGTTGGAAAGGCTCCTGGGCGAGCAGGGTCAGTCTGCAAGTTTGTTTTTTGTTCTTGTGTTCATTCTTTCATTTTGTTTCTGCTGTTCTTTCTTCCTTTCTACAAAGCTGTCGAGATTCATGATGTTCTTACTCTCTACAAGTTTGCTGTACAAATTTATTTTGCAAATCGAAACATGAGCTCAATCCCCACCATTCTCTCATGCCATTTGTGTACAATCATCTACAGATGTGCATCAACTCACGCTGCAGTGAGCTATTTTTTCAGTGAGCTCAGAATCGTGCTCAGAATATCAGTATCGTGACTTTCTGTGCCATTGTTCACCTCATTCATCGTGATAGGGCTGTGATCACTCCCTGTCCAGCCAAAGACTCACATATTAGCAGAAGTACTTGATTTATTTTATTTCATTCATGTGCCATGTAGCAAACTACATCAGAACAGAAGCCAGGCTCCTTTCCTTGTGGGGAATAGTCCTAGCAGGCCTCCTCTGAAGTGCCGCTCCCCATTGAACACCAGCTCCCCAGAGCTGTGTCTGCAGGGCTGGCAGAGAGGGTTCACACCTGCGTGGTGGAAAGGGAGAGCTGCTCTAGAGGAGGAAGATGGTTCTTCTCTTATGGTTCTGTGAGCTGTTTCCTCCTGCCAAGTCATCCCACCTTGAGGAGATGAAGAATGGCTTAATTTCAACTTGGACATCGGGGATGAACCCTTTGAAGTGCTAAAATGGGACTTCACTGCAGGGAAAAAAATTTTGCTTGCAAATGCAATGGGTTAAATAGTGCCTACATAGCTTAGAGCATAATTCCTCTATCATGTACGTCGCGGCAGGACACCAGGGTACACCCCAGCTGGAGATCAAGCTGGGCAAGAAGGACTTGAATTGCACATACCTGGAGGCCATTTCTTTTCTCTGCCAGTAGTTACGGCCTGTGGCTGCTCCTCAGCTATAGCTCCACACGTTGGCCCTTGGCCCTTGCCTTGCCTGAGCTCTGCTCCATGAGGTGTGCTGTACGCCTGTGGCTGCTCCTGGGCTTCACTCGCCTGCTGTTGAATTCAGCCTTTGAAATTGTTCAGCCAAACATCCCTCTCACTCTCTAGTAGGTGGATTATACTGCTCTTCACATGGGTCTTTTGGCGTGTGCAGTGTTTGGCCATAGGTGAAGCTGTTATTTTTCTGATGAGGGGTTCAGCAAGTCCCATACTCTGTACCTCGAAACCCCTGTGCTGTTCGGAGCCAGCGAAAGGCTGGCGCTGGGGCTTTGCTAAGTGTCACTTGTGTGGCTGGGCTGAGGCAGGGTGATCCCTGGTCCTGGGCAGCTGGGAGATTTCAGGCATATCCACCCCTCGTTGAAGAGAGTGTTTTGTACTCGTGTGTGTAACATGATACTTTCTCATTGCGTACATGCAGAAGGTGTTTTTTTCCCAGTGTTATGGAATCCTGTAAACATTTCAGAGGCTCTTCAAGAACTTAATGTTACCTGTTTTCCTAAAACTCCATCCTCTGCTGCTTGCTGTTCTCATGGGAACGGGACCATGACAGCATTCCAGAGGCTCTCCTGTCGTGCAGCCGTTTTCTCAGTCCTGCTCAAGTCGTAATGCTATTTCCCTTTCCCGAGAACCCTTTTGGCACTGTTTGCTGAAGGTGGACTTGCAAGTATGTAATGTCTTGGAAAAAAATTGCCATTTACTGTGTAGCAAATGCCTTGCTCAAAAGCATCTTAAAGCGTAACGTGCGCTGGCACTGCACGGCTAAGGGCCTCAGCTAGCTGACCTTTAGCATCCCTCTAAAAATAGACCCCTTTCAGCGCTGGCTCTCTTTCAGCAGCAGGTGGGGTTGTGCAATGGCTCTTCATTACCTCTGGCGCTTTCTCAGTGAAGCATGGGAAAACCAGACAGTTTTTCACTGTCTGTCGTATAGTGATATCTTGCGTTTTTTTAGTGAAAAGACTTCTCATCACCTTCTACTTTAGAGATGTCTCCAAATAAAAGAAATGATTGAGCACAAAGATCAATGCCTGCACTGTTTAAAGATACACGCTGTCTTTTGATGCCAGTTAATCCAAGTTTGAGTTTATTGATTTGGCTCAGCCTAATATTAACAAGAGCAGTTCAGAACTAATATTTTACGGTCATCAGGGCTTCTGGAGTGTAATGACAGGATTGAAAGCCCTCATTTTGAATTAAAGCATGGACTAATTTATTAATAGACTGAAGAACAAGTTCAGTCTGATGGAACTTGAACCAGAATTTCTTTTCTATTCTTTAAGTTGTACCTAGCAGCTCTTGAAAAAAACTGATTAATGTGGGAAATCTATTTTTGTATCTAGTGACAAAAATGTATCTAGTTCTCTTTCTGGCCATCTTTGGGGGGAGGAAAAAAAGCAACGCAGCGGGAGAGCTGTATTTGAAAAACGAAGTAAATCTTCTGTCCTTAATTGTTGTGTAAACAGTGCATCAACAATGATGAGATACATTGAAACATCAATCACAGCTCCCACTTTCAAATTAAGTGGAAAACTCACCTCCAAACAAAAGTTATCCCTTTTAACTCTGGAAAATGATATTCTCCTCCCATGCTTCTCAATGGATTTCAAGGCTCAAACAGCTTTAGGATTGCTGAGAGTTGGTCTAGATGATCTTTCAAGGTCCCTTCCAACCCAAACCATTCTCTGGTTCTGTGACTGTCCCCATGTTATGTTTTAAACTTAATACATATCCTATGATAATTTCAGATATTACAACAAAGATATTTACAATAAAGATTTATTGTGAGTCTCAGTGCCATAATGGCTATTGCTGAGCACATAACATAGTTATACTCAGTATTATTCTAATTAATGCATGTAGTGTAAAAAATAGAGTTAAAAAAAGGACAAAAATACATTTTTAGGCAAATACACTTAATTCTCACTGCAGGATTGTCTATATTTATCACTCTTGTTGGGGAATTTTGGAAAGCTCTGCTAAACTGGGATTTAGAGTCCGTGGCTGCTGTTCCCGTTCTGTCTCAGCAGCTGGAGTTACTGTAATTGCAATTTCCATATCGTATCTATTCAGATGTTTTGTTGCATAGTGAAATATGAACAATTTCCTATTTTTTAATGGTGCATACAGGAGTGGGCAGGTCTAGAGGGGGCTATTTAAGCATGAAGCGTGCTGCTAGTTTTGATGCAAGGAGCTTCCTTCTCTCTATGTATCATGTAGAGTAGAATACAGCTGGGTTGTGAAACACCACAGAGGTCCTGCTAGATGGTATTAAGCCACCGGGTCCAGCAGCCCGTCTTCTGCAGCATTCAGGCCATGCTGCATGGCACTGGCACCTGGGTATCATGACTGGTGACTGTCAGCACGGGATTCTGGTTTTTCTCACGTACATACCATGTAGCTTCATTTACTATTTTATTTCCCTGAGTTCTAACACCACGTTTCTCTGCAAGCTGTAGCCAAAATGTTTCTCTTCCTCTAGAGAACTGTCATTGCCATTTAGGTTTGCTGAGTTTTTTATTTGCACAGGGGAGATCCATGAAAGGCACCGTTTGTATCAGAAATTGCAGAACAGGTACACCCTGTGCCTTCAGCAGCAGCACAGGTCAGAGAGGAGAACTTTGCCATTGTATCTTCTGTTCCTCAATTATGATAGTGTCTACTTAATGTAATTCTCGCTACGCTTTCATTGTTGTATTTGTTGTATTTTTGCACACAGACTTACTGATTAGGTAGAGCCACTGTCTGCCTGACTGGAGGGTCAAGCTAATTGTAAGTAAAGGAACAAATTCATAAGAAATTAATTATAGCCCTTCTGCTTGTGATTCTCTGTGATACTTCCCATGTTCTCTTTGTATTACATGGATTTCTGAGCATGACACCTTCAAACAGCCTTCCAGGAGGAGCGATGGATCAAACTTTGTTCTTGAGCATGATATGCTGATGATGCATGAAAATGGGGTGAGGAAACACCAAGTGATAAATCACAGTGAAAAAGAAATCCTGGTGCAAAGCCCCTGAGTGTTCTGAGACACCATTAACCCTTCTTATGATGTTTGTTTTCGAGTTACTCTTTCAGTTGCATTTTAGAAGTATTTCAACTTTGCCGTTGATACTTTTTTGAGGATAATTATTTTCTGCATAATATAAAACTTTTGGCATGTCATAAATATGATTTAGTTAATCAAGTTGGAAACACGGACCACAGTCAGCCGTGTCCTTCCTGAATGACCAGCATCCAATGCCCTCTGCTTTTGTGCTGCGCAAGTCAGTGAGGCAAAGAAAGAAGCAGATGTCGTTAGAATGACTGGGTAATAACAGATTCATGCAATTATATCACACTGTGTTCACATTTCACTTTTTTCCAGAATCAGGTCGGTTTTTGCATAAAAGTTTTTACATTGCCAAAACCTGTTGTGCATCTTTTACCTTTTTTTTATTCCGCTTGGAAATACCATTTTAGAATAAACTTGGTAAAGAGCTGAAATCAGCTTAGCTATGTAAATAGGGAAAATACTTTTATAAAGAGTGTTTTAATTGTACAGGGGAAAAAAAATGCAGCAAGTTGGTTATTCCGAAGTACTTTCCATCCGGAATGCTTTTTGTGTTATAAAATTGGTTGGCGGTTTGATGTCTTTAAAATAAACAGACGCCCATGCTTAAGTATTTCTCTCAGGCTGAAACAGAGCCAAGAGCTGCACCACGCAGCAGTGAAGTATGTCTCCGAGTCAAGCATCTCCTACCCAGCCCTCTGGAGTTTAATTGTGTACATTTTCTGTTGAGCTGCGGTTCTCTCGTTTGTTATGTCCTCCAGGTAACAGAGAACAATCTGTGCACCGTATAAGAGCTTGATGGGTTCGTTATCCCCTCTTCTCCGTGCAGTAGCTGCAGTCAGGTTGATGATTTAGCAGGTCTAAGCTGGTAGGCTTTTATGGTTTAGGTGCTTCGGGTTGATGATTAAAACTATGCTTCTTGGATGATATCTTCCCACTGGAAAGAGAGAGCATTAAAAGAGCATTTCAAAACCTGCGTAAGTAGCAAGCGACAGTAACCTCCATGTCTATGTGCTTGTGCCTCACCTCGGCCAGATTTTGTTAGTCAAGAAGTTGTGGAACGATCCAGAAAGAGCTTTCCTGACATATTGCTGGTTTCCTCAGCTGATCTCAGTTTACTGACGCTCCCCTCCGTGACTGAATTATAGCTTTTTACCTTCCAAGCCTTAAAATACCCTCTGCTGTTGCTAGAAGAGGTTTAATAAATAGAGATAAATGTATAGGTAGCATTTATTAGCACAAGTTGCGGATAGCTTCTGGCCAGTAAAACTGCTTTGGCAGGGAGAACATAAAAATGGAGCAGAATCAATCACCAGCAAAAACCTTAACGTTGCTGGTGGGTGACAAAGACGGTTTCTCACATGCACCCAGAAGAACACCGGCTGCGCTGCCCATGCTGGGTTCTGCCCCGGGTGCTGCTGGGTGTTTTGGGCGAGGATGACAGCAGAGATGCCACTGAGCTATCGCCTGTGTCTGTGCCAGTGAGCATGTCCGCCCTGGGGACACTTGTCAGCGGCAGGGTTCCTACCAAAAAAATTTCACACACACACCCCCCTCTTGACACTGCTCTGGGGGAACCACCTCCGGAGATACCAGGTTGGTTGCTGCCTCCCTGGCCTGCCCGGGTAGGTGGCTTCTGGGCTAACGCTGCTGAGGGGGGAAGACATGGTGCTGATGCTTGGTTTGGGTCTATGGATGTTTGATGACTTGGGTGTGTGTTTGAAATTGAGTAAGCTGGTTTCCTCCTGAAGTAGGGCAGTTATGAGGAGGGCTGGAGCAGGACAGCACCCATCTCTGAGGTTCACACAGATCAGTCTGTTGTTATTTTATGCTCACTCTCACTCTTACGTTTCTCCGTTGTCATTCACGCAGAAATCCAATTACTTCCATATCACATGTAATTCCTAATAGTATCATTTAAAAAAATCTTTACTCAAACAGCTAACCTTTATTTCTGGATTTAGCACTCCCACTTGTTCCATTGTTTAGTTGGCAATATGTTTCTAAGCCAGGGAGAAAACAGGCTTGACTCTTTCAATGTTGTGATTTTAGGTGGTGTGGTTAGAGGTAGGAAAGGCTCCACAGGGGCGTGGAAGCTCGGGACAAGTCTTACAGGTATGGGAGCTGGTCTGCAGAGCAGGGTGTGCCAGCAGGAGCTGACACAGGGAACGTGCATGAATGGGAGAGCATGCTGGTGTAAATAAATCTGCAACCCTCCGTTCTCACTTACCTGCAAAGAGTGCAGCTACTCAAGGGGGGAATTAGCAGCAGAGAACATCGGCGAGCCCAGCATTGTGCTGCTGGGTTTGCTCTGAGGGGCTTTTATGCTGGCACAGAGTGCGATCCTCGTTGCAGACAAGTAGTGAAAGGGAAGTTAAGGAAAACCAATCCGTGTGTGAGGAGAGGTTTAAGATCTGGAAAATATTTTCTATTACATACTTCACTGATTCTGTCTTCCTTTTTTGTCTGTGTCGAGCATTTCCACTCAGCCACTCTTGCTTCATGCATTTGCTTTTTTCTGGTATGCATACAATTGATTTTACTTTCATAAATGTTTTGAAGAGAGATTTTTCCGGTGTAGATGAGGGATATTCAGGATGGATATATTTGTCTACCCACTCAATATTAGATTGTAATTTTTAGATAGCAGAATGACATGTGAAAATTGCGTAAGGACAGCTGGAATGTCAATAAATCTAGATTGCACCTTGCTCTACTCTTCAGCGGGGGCTTAAATCAGTTGTCTTTTAAATAAGGTGTCAATGTACGTAGCTATTTAGGAACGTGTTTGTGGAATGGGAGAGGGTGGGAATCATGAGGTATGTCCTAACTTTGTGCCTCTGAAACACAAATCTGATTTTTCCATGGTAGTCCCAGTGCAAATAAAATCTTGTGCCACAAGTTTCCATTTAGAAGGCCAGGTAAAAACATACATTCTCTCCTTTTTTTAATATATTTTTGTGGGGGACTTTTAAAATGTACATTCGTCTATTCAGTATTTGAATTAAGGATATAGTGTTTGGTTTTACTGTTCATAGTAACATTTCTCATCATTATGCATTCCATAGAGGATCCAAACACAGGACTGATTGCCATGGATGGGCCATCCTGCATAATAATGCAAGAAGGTGTCACAGGAACTGAATAGAGACATGAGGGAGACAATGTTTTCTACTGAATTGAGACGGACGATTTACAGAACATCTCAGGGTTACAGAGTATTGGGAATAATGAAATGCGTGTCTACGCACAGAAATGATTATCTGCATGGGCGAGCACAACGGGTGAAGGAAATACTCCCTTTGCCGAACTGCAGAGCTGCCGGTGGTTTAGTTTCCTAAGTTTTCTCCCAGCCTCTGAGAAACAGCTGATATCAAAAGCAGTCATGCCTGCAGAGAAAAAAAATGAAGAACCAGACAACTTTTTTTTTTTTTTTTTTTTTTTTTTTTTTTTTTTTTTTTTTTTTTTTTTTTTTTTTTTTCTTCCTCCTGATCCTATTTAAAGGTTTTCCATATCTGAGAGCAAGGGCAACATCCCAGGTCAGACAAACTTAAATTAAGCTACTCTTTGATTTTTCTAAAGAAACGTTTTCACAGTGTCTCAGCGGCACAGTGGGTAATCTTGATCTCTTCAGCGTTTGACCGTTTGCAAGGCAGAGAAGGAGGAGGAGATGCTTCAGATGGAGGAATTTTATATCTCTTCAGGAGGTGTTTTTTGAGAACATTTGTCATTGGGCTGGTTTTTATAGGTTAGGGATAGGCTGGTGTGGCAGGGCTGAGGTAGCAGAAGAGCAGAACTAATACCGGGCATGTTTCAATGTGATGGTGGCCTCCTGATGGCTTCTCCCAAGCATCCCTGCTCACATTCCAGGGCAGCATCGCTGGGGCAGATTTGACTCCTACAGTTGCTACCCTGATTTTGCCTCTGGCAAGAGCTGCTTTGGTGGGCAAGGGATGTAAATTTGTAACATCGTAGTGAGACATCAGCACAGTGCTGGTTGGTTAGGCTAAAGAAGTACTGATTATTTCAATTGTCCTGCAGATCCTGCTTTTCTTTTGACTAGATACTCATTGAACATGCCATAAAGCTGGGAACAGTGGGAGACACGTAATTAAGGCAGCCTTTCGAGCTGAGGTGGAGTGCTCCCAAAAGCTGTGGTGTTCAGGGAGCCTCAAGAAAAAAGCAGTTGTGCAGAGCTAATGTTTCCAGCTGCAGAAGAACATGAAGTAGCAGCTCTGGTGTCCACCATATCTTTTTTTATTTTATTTTTTTTTCGCCCAAAACCTGGCCCAGAAGAGATATTTTTGCTCCAGGAGACTACTCTGGGTTTATATGTGGCCACAGATGATGCTTTATAAATATCACCTTATTCTGTCGCTTTTGCTAATATGGCAAAAGCGAGAGCATAGCTGTGTGCTGTTGGTGAGATGTGTTACCTTGAAGGATGATCTCCAGCTGCTGGGTCTCCACCTGGCTACCTGTGTGCGATGAAGAGCAAAGGAGAGGCAGCACGGTGCTGCTGCTGGCTCCTGTCAGCAAGGGAAAGCGGGACTTGTACTAATTGTCTGTAACTGCCCCAAAGCTGATGCTGAGGAGTATGTCTAGTTATGTCTGGTGCATTTCCACCAGTTTGCTTTTGTCAGAGCAATTTTGGACGTAGGTGAAGAGAAAAAAAATTGCTAGCTATAATACACTGACATAAAAACATATCATCCGATGAACAGCTTCATTTCCTACAATGACTTTTAAATGGTAGGACACAACTGTACGTATGGAGCTCAACGGTGCAGTTCCTGATGATGGTAGAATTCAGCAAGCCAATCCCCGACTGTAGATCTTGCGAAAAATACACTTGCAAAGGGTTCATGGAGGCATGAAAAGCTGTGCTGGGTTGGCTGAGGAAGGAGGAAGAGAAAAAAAAGCTGAATACACTGCAGCTTGCAGAGCTGTAGTGGGAGGGGTTCCTCTAGCATTGCAAGCTGGTGGTGGAGCTTCCTGAGCTCCTGTGGGAGGGAATCATGACAAATATTTTCTATTAGGAAAGTGGAAGTAATGACATATGTCGTGTGTGTACTTTTTGTCTGAGATGTGCATGACTGTAAAGAAACAGATGGCTCCTTTAATTCTAATCATGGGCATGTGGCTTCTCCGTTTATGAGGCTTTTACTCCTGTACATGTTTTTTTTATAAATTCTTTGTAAGAGGGAAGGACGTGAAATCGCCATTCATCAACTCATTAAAAATTACCAGGAACAATAAAGATTATTAGGGAGTCTGTGCCCCGTGAACTACCAATATGTTGCTTAGAGCAATGTGGGGGAAAAAAAAAAAAAACAAAGAAAACGTAAATGCTAATTCCCAGAAGGGTGTTTGTATCCTTGTGATCACACAGGAGCTAACACAGCCCGGGCAGTTCTCCATCACCCCCTGCCAGGGCTCCTCTCCCATCTGCACACACTGAGCCCGCCCGCACCGCTGCAGGGTGCAGTCCTGTGCCCTCACACAGGCTGGTGCCCAGGCGTTGGCAGGACGTTGGAACAGGAGAGTTGGGATGGCCCGACTTAAACACATTCACGTTCCTTGGGTTTCCCGGCTCCAGAATTTTCCACTTGCTGCTTGAATGCATTCCTGAGTGTTTATTTTTGCTTAAGCAAGATGGACATGTGATTTGGACTGCAAGTTGGTCTTGGATGATGTTGTTTTCCCATGGAGGGAGTCTGCCTGGGAGCAATTAAATGGAGAGAAGGTGGAAGCCCATGGGCCAAGGTAGGAGATGTGGTACCTTATTTTTTTTCCTCCTTCTATGCTGGGGAGTTGAATCGCCCTGGTCTCGGGGGTTTTAACTGCTCTGCCAGGCTGTTCGTTTTGTCCTCCGTGGTTGTGTTTTCCCGTGGCTTGTGCCTGCAGGGCTCTGCCTGCACCCTTCCCGACACCATGGTTAGTTCCTTAATGCCTCGCTCCCACAAGCAATGTGCTAGCACCAGTCCTTGCCCGGGGGTCACCTCAGCCCTTTGCTTTGCACCCCATCACGGTGTGCTCTAACACTGATGTTCCTGCAGTCAGTCCTATTGCAGATCTATTGCTTTGAAACGATAATGTTAAAAACCTGGTAATTACAGGCCTTTATTTCACTTTTTAAACATACCATAAATAGGTTCGTTCTTTTGCTTTTAGTACTTCTTTGTTGAAGAGAAGCCTTGGTTCAAACAAAATGTGTTTCCTTGCTGTTCTGATGGATGTAACACTGCAATCAACCTCTCACGAGTCTAATGGCATCCCATCCGTAACGTGGTGTTCAGAGCAACGCTGGTTTCTGAGGTCTCGCTGCGATGTAAGGCAGATTGGAGTACGTTCCTACAGCTAGAAACATAATGATGCCATGTTGTTTTAAATGCTTTTTGGACAAAAGGAAGATCTATCCACTTTGGAGTGCCAATATTTAAATAGAGTTAGCTTTTAATGTGCAGGCCTGGTGGTCGGCTGCTGGGTTTGGAGGCATGGTTTTATTTTACGTCGTCTGCTGGTGTGTTGAACGCTCTTTTCCACCTTTCCAAGAGTCTCCTTCACCCTCAGGGATGGTGTAGACAGGGAAAGGTCCTCTTAGAGTCAGGAATTGAATGCTTTTCTGTATAGCAGTTTGGAGACTGATTTGCTTGTCTCTGACCTATTTTTATAAAAAAAATCCTGACTGCTATGGGTTCCTCGCCATCAGGAATTTCAGCCTTGTATTTATGCTGATACTTCCTAAATGCTATGGCTAGTGATGATGGCATTGAAATTCAGAGTGTTAAAAATGAAGGTGGGAAGAGGCAATGGCCCTTTCAGTTAAGAAGTTAAATTCTTCCTCGTTTGAGTTTTGCAGGAGGAGTTCAGTGTTCAGTGGCATGGGGGAGAGGGAAGGAATATCCAGTGGGGAGCTGAAATGTTTGGGAGCTGCTGTTACAGGTTTATTCCACTTCCTTGAAGATTAAATAGGACAGAAGCCCGAGAGAAAACAGCAGTGATATAAAATGCAAATTCTCTGCATCAGGCTGATTCCTGCAGTAGTGCTCCTGGAGATGTAAAGACGCAGCAAACGGGTCATATCCATCACCTCAATGCGTGGTTCAATACATAATTCTTTTGGGGCTCCTCAGACATTGCTTAGAGGTAACTCATTGGTCATTTCAAAGCCTGGAGCTCTATGGTACCCCTGATGCATACGCTGCTTGCTCATTTCCAAATGACTGCAGAGACTGGGAGTGTTTCTTCATTTGTTTCACCGAAATAAGGCCAAAGGTTTACTATGATAGTGTACAATACTGTATCTTCACTCTCCTTCTCTTGATTTATTTCTTTCTGTGTTTTAATGCCTAGCAACTCTGTGTTTATAGAAAGAAACCAGAAAACATTGACTAACCTAAATTATATGGATTTTCTTGGCCTGAGAGAACACTGAAGGAAAATGGAGCCAAGATGTGGTCACGATTTTAATTGGCGTGGACAGGAAAATCTTTAGAAATGAAACCTGAAATTTAGCAGCAAATAAGAGCAACTTCCTTAAGCAAAACCAAAACAAAACAAGAAACATTTAAAGTAAAAACTAATCACTCTAGCAGGGCATTTATTAAGGCAAGGTGGATTTTGGATACATAAAGCTGCATTTTTTCAGAGCTTGTATCTGGTGCTGTGAATTTGCATCTGGTGCATTCCTAGAGCAAACATTTGACAGTCTCCCAGACAATACAGCTTAACTCTAAGGAGTAATTTTGAGAGTATTATCTGGAGATGCTCATGAAGCTTTGGGGCCTTTTCTCCTTCTGATCTGTAGCGCTGTCTGTGCTGAGCTCAAGGATAGAAATCTCTCAAAAGCAGCTGAAGATTGTTCTGGTTGAGAATTTCCTTGCACTCTTGCCTGCTGTCACTACCACCTTGGTTCTTTCTGATGTTCAGCTGGAGACCCCAAAGCATCAGGAAAATCTTGTTCAGAATGCGATAAGTTGGAAAAACTTTTAGACCAGCATGTACTGGGGAAAGGATTGACGGCGGAGGGAAGCTCCAGAAAATGTCCAAGAGCCAGAGAAATCACAGGTGAACGAGGAGAGTTTATGAACATGGCGCACTGACAATTATTCAGCACTCATGTATTTATGTGCCTGTTACAGAAAATTCGGGCTGAAGAAGGAGCCTATTTGAAGTGCTAGGAAGATACATCCACTGGGAGTTTCCCAGGTGTCCCCCAGGTGAAAATAGTTGGTGACAGGGCTACATCGAAGAGCAGTGTTGTACAAGTGTTGTATAAGGTCCCTGTTCCCAGGCATCAGCCTGCAGCTGGTACTGGAGCCCTGGGCTGGGCTGACCCTTGCTCTGAAACTGTACCGGGACTCCTACATGAAATGCCATATTTCCATCTCAGAGGCTCTTTTGGGACAATTTGCTGGGATTTTAGTATTAAGCTTATTCCGTTACAACAGTAGACTTCAAGATTACAAAGAGTGTGTGTAAAGGGTAAGGACTGGGCCAGCCGCTAGACCAGCGACAGATGCTCTACTAACCTCTCTCCATTCCCAAAGGAGAAAAGGAATAAGAGAGAGACTTTTGGATTAGAGAAGAAAACAAAAACTGCTTTAACAAAAATAACAGTAATAAAGTTGCATATATACAAATACATACAATACCAATACTGAACCCAACACCCCTGCTGGCAATTACATCAGCATCACCACTGATGCTGTGGGCAGACACTGGGGATGTTACAGACCGGACTCAGCAGCAGATGGGAACCCGACGCAGGAGCTGGCTTCCAGAACTGGATTCAGGGATGCACAGATTGGGATCGAAGGCAGAATGGACAGAGTCCCCTCAGGCACTGGCCATTGAAGAAGAGACTTGACCAAGAGAAAAGGAGCAAGGGAGAGAGACTTATGGATTGGAAAAGAAAACTAAAACTGCTTTAATGAGAATAATAACAATAAAATGAAATATATATAATGTCAATACAGAACCCAATCTCCACCCAGTGGCAGCATCTCCTCTGATGTTGTGGGCAGACACTGGGGATGTTACAGCCCGGACTCAGCAGCAGATGGGAACCCGACGCAGGAGCTGGCTTCCAGAACTGGATTCAGGGATGCACAGATTGGGATCGAAGGCAGAATGGACAGAGTCCCCTCAGGCACTGGCCATTGAAGAAGAGACTTGACCCTTGTGAGCCCTCAGCTTTACACTGACTATGACAGCTGTGGGATGGAACATCTTGCTGGTCAGTTCAGGGTCACCTGTCCTGTCCACTCCTCCCCGCAGGTGCAGCCTCTCACTTACTGCACCCCAGTGTGGGACACAGGATTTAGCAGTGACCTGGGTCTGCACAGGGGCAAGTATAAGCAAGAGCCTTTCTGCATCCCAGCCCCTGGTAGTGACTGCAAGCATCCAGCGTTATCACTGCTGGGAGTAGACACTGTCTGCAGAAATACGCCGTGAACTTCAGAAAGTGCCATGACTGAGAAGGGACTGAGCTGGAAAGTGAAATCACTGACCAGAATTAGTTCTGTTCTAACTCAGACCAGGACACAGTGTTGTTATACAAGTGGTTGGGAGGTGCAGGTACAGAAATGTTCCACCATCTGCTGTCACAGACAGGCGCATGGGTTTGGTACAGCGGTCCATGACAGAGTGGGAGGAGGTATGGTCCATCTTGTCTGGGTAGCAGTGACGGGGAGGCAAGTCTGACAAGACATGACTGGAGGATGCATGGCCACAAGCACAGTGAAAAGAAGACTGAAACATTTCACAAAACACGTGACAGCATTAGATGATGCATTTTGGGGCCCTTTACAAAGGGGACATGAGGCTTTAAAGAATTTCTCAGTGTGATGGTGGTAAAAAGGATGCGAGCCGCTCAGCCCTCCTGCACAGGCGGCTCTGTGGAAGTGTGTAATTACTCTCTAAAACCCCACTGCATCACTTTGTTCTCTTGTAATATGGTAATTGCTAAGGAACATATTAACTATTCACATTATGGTAGCAAAGTAAGACAGAGGTATTAATGATTTAGCAGGTTACTCAGGAGGCCTTCTAGATAAGAACTGAGAAAGAACTTTAGAACTTTTCAGAAATAAAGACAGGGGGTGAATTTCTCCTTGGTTTTCTCTGAGCAGGCCCTTTGAAACCCAATCACTTCCTACAAATTTATGGGGGGGAATCTATCCTGAGTAGTGAGGGAAAGCAAAGATGAGCCCCAGGTACAGTCTGTCTGTAAAAGACAGAGGTTGGCCGGCCCTCAGGGAGGATAGAGGATATGTTGTCACTTTTAGGTAAAGTGAGTTTCCTTCAGTTCAAGTGAGAGGAGTCTGTTTTGGGGGCAGAAATGTTCTGGTTTGAGTCCCAAATTCTCTCGTGCATGTGCCAGACGCTTCTCCCAGCACTGGTGGCTTGAAATAAAAATACATAAATAAAATCTGTTTAACAAACTCCATCTAATGTGAACTCTAGCTTATTCATAGGCAGGTATGTACTGAGGGCATCAGCCTGCTGCAAGCCTGTGACGTTGTCAGCACAGTTACAACATTATTAAATCTTCAGTATGAACATGGGTTTCAGCAAACAGGTCTTCGTTCAGGAAACAGTGGATAAGCATGTAGGTTTTTTTTTTTTTTTTTTCCCTCCTTAGGCAGTGGATTTTACTATGTAGTAGAGGGTCAAAAGTCTGCTGCACTTCCCTTGCCCTTTGTTAGGTGAACACCTTGGGGGTGTTTTTTTAAGCATACTAAGAGAACGCAAGCTGCTTTGTGTTTGGCTGTATAATTTCTCTGATGGAGGACTTGGAATTAGTCTTGCTCAAGGATTTTGTGCTTCATCTCCAGCTACTGAAATGTGTCAATCTAGTTCAAGGGCCAGGCTTAATTATTTTAAACTGGATGACTGGAACTCTTGTAAAAGTCCCTGCCTAAAGGCTAAATGCTGCCTTGGTTGTCTTTGTGCCTTCTCTTGGTGTCCTTTTTATTTTATTAGTCACAGAAAGACTTTTTTTTTTTCCTCCCTACCTCTGGGCCACAGTCCTCTCTTCTCCGCTGGTTTTTGTACCAATAGGGAGCTTGAGCTGCACACCAAGGTCACGGGTTGGTTCTTACTATTTCAACTGTGGCACACGCATGATCTGTCTTTTCTATATTTTCCTTCCCACCAATTCCCTTCATCTTTTCCACCAAATATAATAGGTAGTTTATCTGTAAACTTATGTCCCGCACAACTATCTTGGCAGGACTCTGTATTGTTGTAGAATTTCCTTTCTTGTCTTGTGGAACAACCTT
This sequence comes from Buceros rhinoceros silvestris, assembly GCF_000710305.1. Taxonomy (NCBI): domain Eukaryota; kingdom Metazoa; phylum Chordata; class Aves; order Bucerotiformes; family Bucerotidae; genus Buceros; species Buceros rhinoceros. The sequence goes on along the minus strand of NW_010390002.1, from coordinate 11,848 downwards.
TCTCTGGATAAAAAGAGAGGCTCAAGACATTATGCTATTCCTGTGTTCAAATGGATTTTAAGGCCTGAGCAAATCAAGGTTTGCCAGTTTGCTGTTTCTCTGAAGTTTTCCTGAGACAGAAGAGGCATTTGGCACAGCAGGTCATCTCTGATGGTTGCAGTCATAGGAATACAGAAGGTGGCCGCTCTAATGAGTGCAGCTTACACCAAATTGCTTTAATGACGCGGTGCGGTTGTGTTAGCCTTATTGCATTTCTGCATTAATGCCTTGGAAGGAAGTTTGCTCTCCTGCTTTACTTGAAACCAAATCAAGCAACAGCCTGCCGTGGTGTCCCATGACTTGAAGTAGCAGAATTTGAATTAGAATTTCCCTCAGACTGTGTGTGATCCTTTCTATTAATAAAACAACCATGCAGCGACAGGTGGGTGTTAAAACAACAGTCCTGCTGGCTGGGGAGCCAGCTCAGCACGTCTGGCTGCGGGTGGCTCTTTCAGATCAACGGGGGCTCTCTCTTGATTTTGATGGCGTGAGCTGAAGCTCCTGCACAAGCACAGCCCTGCCCATGGCCATGTCAGACGTCCCATCGCTCCTCTGTGTGCTGGGAGCCGTGTCCGCGGCACCAGCGCGGGGCTGCCAGGCTGAGGCCAGGCTGCCCTCGAGGGAAAGAAGCATATTTTTACTGCGTGCGTGGCAACTTACCAGAGCAGAAGCTTTAATGCGGTTGGTCTTTATCTTGGTGCGGTACGGTGCGAGGGTGGGATAGTCGCCTTCCGTCACAACAGCCTGAGTTCCAGCTGATCATGTGGCAGCTAGCACAGGGTTCATCTTTTGCCCAGCCAAGGCGAAATCTATGGCCATTCAACACTGGAGTCTCTTAATTTTTTTTTTTTTTAAGTTTTAGTGTTCTGGGGGTTTTTTGTTGTTGTTTAATTGCAGTGTTAAGAGTCAACATAGAGACCTGTCCTTTCTCAGTTGTTTCATTTCTGGCTTACCCGGGATAGTTTGCTCTTGGTTATTTGTAATGGCAGAGAGTTTTCACTGGCCATTGTTAGAGTGTGATACCAGGAATGGACTATAATCACTTGCAATAGGGAAATAGGAGATGAAAAAATGACAAAATGCAGTAGCAGTTCTGAGAATGGACTCCACAAATTGTGGAGATTAACTGTATGTGGGGGGTGCCAGGTAACCCCCTTTGGGAAGCTATGTGGACATCCTGAGTGACTCTGAGCACAAGGTATTTTTGTTATTAGCACTGATCCTGAGGCATTAGAGATGTTGAGCAACTTATGGTTTGTGAGAAAACCAAGACATTATCTGACTATACATGGAGATTTGAAAAACAGAATCGCTGCTGGAGTGACTGGAGCATTTAAAAGCATCAATTAAAAAAATTAAAGGACTTTTCAATGGTTGACTGATACTCCTGCATCAGATGTGATTTTGGAGGGCATGCGGGGTCCCTAATCTGAAATGAGTATTAGAGACTTGGAACTGAGACGGTTAGTAGAAAACTGTTGCTTTTTTTTTTTAAATGGTAATTTAATGTACTGTCAAGCAGAGTCTCCTCAAATCCGTCTATAAGTTTTCCTGGGGAAGCTGAGGCAGTGCTGCAGCAGATGAGTTTTCAGCGCCCTGCTCCAGGGAAAGCAGAAATCCAGCCTGCGGCTGCTGAGTGCAAACAGATCCGCTTCCCACTGAGTCACAAACTCACTTAGGCAAAGCCTTTAGGACCACATCTTACCCAGCTGAGTAAAAATACAGACTTTTACGTGGTGGTAGTGAGTACACTGGTGCCAGAGTCCATGTGAGAGCTGAGGTTATGATAACGGCTGTGAAGAGAAACTGCTGAGGCAAGACACGTGCGGAGCAGCTGGTGGGAAGATTGTTCCTTTGGGTGAGGGCATGTCAGGTCCTGCCTGACTGCTTTGAAAAATCATTCTGAAATTGTTCTGCAAAGTAGGATGTCAGGATTGGATGTGCTGACATCACACAGGACGATGTATTGGAGACTTGATCAGATAAAAATACTTTGCAAGAGAATCAAAACTAAAAGATACGTGCAGATATGGAGAAGGGAAATCAGCATTTCTACCAAATACATAAAAGCTAGTAAAATGAAAGCATGAGATATCATCAGAGAGTTTAATAACCAAAGGGACAAGATTGGGGGGTGGGAAGGGGGAGGGAGAAGAATAATGTGACCAAAAAATAAATCAATTCCTGAAACTTTGCAGGTGAAAATGAATCATGAAACTTTAGAGTCATTTAGGTTCAAATTAGCAAAGATTAATTTGTGTGTGCTGGAAAAATTGTCTATCAATTCTTGGTTATCTTTGCTATAATTGCAGCTGTATTTTCCAACGAAGCTATTCAAAGTCACTAATCTTCCATGGAAATCAATATTTGCTAGGCTTGATATATCGTCTGAAAGTGATAAATTAATCACAATTTGATTGTTTGGAATTTACATCTTTTCGCAGAAGGACATGATTTAAACCATGTAACTTGGAGCCTGCAGTCACGATCTTATGGAAAGGAATGCTCTAGAAGCTGGAGAATCAGAGTCAGGTTTCTGTCTACTGATTCTCAGGGCAGCACCACCGATACTGGGATCGTTGCCAGCTGAAATCATATTTGAGAGCTCTTCCACTTCTCCTGGAAATACAGGAAATGCGAGAAATTGTGCAGGTTTTGAAACCAAGCATGCAAAGGTGAGAGAGTAGATGGTGCAGCATCAAAGGAAAGGCACGAGGAGGTGTCCAAGGGTCATGCAGAGACTGAGCTGTGTGTGCCTATATGCACACCGATGTATAGAGGTGACTATTACACACAGATTTCTAATCATAACTATTCTTGTCTGTTTGGGGCTCTGATATAAATGTTGTCTCTCAAGAGTATCGGGTTGGTAAGTTCAGTCACGTCATTAATACTTGAAGAGAGGAAACATGCCGATATCTCTTTTCATCTCAAGGTCTTTGGTCTCATGTCTGTTAGCTGATATGTTGTATTAAAGATTCAACTTAGATATAAACTGCAACACGAGCCTCTCATTAACTCCAGGAGCACTGGATGTTCCAGTGAACATCCCAACCCAAAGAGCCTTCCTGGGTTATTCACCCTTTCCACCCTTGAACGTTTGCGAAGGTCTTTGCCCCCAGTACACTCCCTGATACTGTTGCTGCATACGGAGCAATCTCTTATAGGGCTGGACAGAACAGTCGATCACTGTAACGTAAGTTTTCGTAACAACCTCTTTACATCTTGACTATTGTATCTGCCCTTGCATGAGCTGTCTTCATAACATGTAGGAGAGGGAGGGAGAAGCGGCAGCAAATTACCCAGGTGAACGAAAGGGATATTTTGGCAGATCAGAAGGACACAAGTTGGTTTGCAGCCTGGAAACACAGGGCAGGCCTGTTGTATTAGATGGAACGATTTGTAGTGATTTGGGGGGGAGCTGACATCACAGCTGTTCAAAAAAATGTTCCTTCTCTTTTGCTCTCTCTTCCTCTGCCTCTTGTTCTGCTCCAGAACACCCTGGATTTGCAGCTACAAAAATGTTTTGTGGCTAGTGTCTGTTTTCTCGTAAAGACTTCAGTTAGGAAAAAAATTGAAAAGAGGAGGAATCTTGGGCAGGCAACTTTGCTTTTCTGTAGAAGTTTACTTTGAGTTTTCATTCATCTTCTGTCAAGTGTTTTCTCACACTTACGTCCTTTTTGACAGTCCTGTGTCAGATGCAGAGAACAAGAGTAGAAGGAGAAAGGCAAACAAAGAAAATGCACAGATGTCAAGAGTGCCAAGAACAGCAGTAGAAGTTGGCAAGTTTTAATTTTACCCTGTATGTGAGAGAACTGAAAACCAAATTAAGGAAGGATCATGTGGGTGCAAAGCTTGTTCTGCCGCACTGGCTGCTAGGGTGCCGCCCATGGAGCAGAGCTGGGCATGGGGAGAAGGTGGTGGCAATGCTCCTTGGGGTGGAGGAGGAAGCTTCACATCTGGCTTTGAGGCAGCTAAGGTGATGGGTGCTGGAACGTCAACTTCCAAGCCAGAGCAAGGGCAGAGGTAGCTGGGCTTGGTTGTTTGTCCGAAGCAGACTGGAGGAATGAACAGCCGCCAAAACCCTGAAGGTAACTTGTGATGCTCAGTCCTTCTGTGGCTTGTGAGGGGGATATTAAAAACAGAATCAAACTCTCATTCCTTATGCATTACCAATCACCTACTGAACAATAACTTTGTCAGTAACAGCCTAGATTCACACCAGGATCTGCATTAATTCCCAGGGCTGTCACTTCATTCTCTTAATAATTTATTTGCTCCTGTAATTGCTTTGTAGGGTTTTGATGGCATCCAGGGAGTGAGTCTCCAGCACAGAGAATAGCGTCTGAGCTATACTATGGGTTGTGTTGCTCTCTGAAACATACTGATAGTTATTAAAACTTGCCATTCACCTGAGTGGTCAAACTGTACAAAAACCAGTGTGCAGATGTGCTTGGGAGGCAGATTACCAGTCCGCTCCTGGCTGTGCAATGGGCAAGCTTGTTGTGGCTTATTAATATTTTCATGATCTCTGTTTTAGCAATGAAATGGGCACAAGGAGTAGATCTGAGCACAGAGAGAAAGAAACACGCTCCCCAAATATTGGGTTAAGCTGCAAGTAGTTGGATCAAAGGCATCTGTATTTCGAATACATACTGTGCTGCATACCAGACCCATTATCCTCTAAATTATCCTCCGATAACTTAGACTTGATCGCAGCTTCCTTTCCACACTGCGTGTGTTGGTTTTGTTGCCTTGCAATGAGGAGGGTGAATGGTACGTGCTTAGTCTCTTGAGCCCTAGGAACCATCAGGGAGTCTCAATGTTTCGACATAGGCACCAACTCCCCTCCCACGGCACTAGACAGAGGAAATGTAGTGGGGTGGGAGGAGGGACTGGCTGTAGTATGTTTGAAGAGCAAAACGAGTGGTGAATCAACTTTTTGGACCGTTTCTGTCCAGGATGTGCATGCAGAACCTTCCAAGCTTTTCTAAGAGTGCACCACTCAAACGTTTCAAATCCACAGTCCACCACTTCCCCTCTAAGGCTTTGTCCCCTTGCACTAGGCTCGGTACATCCGTACGCATCTCTGCTCTCTGACTTGCAGCAAGCCTTTGAGCTTCGTTGGCTTATGCAATGTGCGTTTGTTCTGCCTGCCTCTCAAAGAGGTCCTTGCACCCCAAGATCCAACATGATTGGGAAGGTTGCTTTTCTTCCACTCCCTCCAGCTCAGAGTAATGTGAGGGGTTTATTGATAGGGTTTGCTGGAGGGAACACCACTTTGGGAGGGAAAGTGGAGAGATGAAGTGTAGGCAGAGTTCCTCTGCTCTTGTACCACCCTTCCCTCAACACCTCCTGCCTTCTGGCAGTGTGCACCCGTATGCAGGGAGGATGGAGGTGGGCCCTGCTTTGATAACCAGTTGAAAGTAACTGTCCGAAAACATGGTCCCTGTGTAACCTCAAAGTAGCTGAGAACCAGGCCAGAAAATTTCCTGGAAAATACACCTCCGCAGATGCCATCTGTGAATGTGGCTGGCTCAGGGGTGGGAGGCTGTTCTAAAGTGGCCCCTGATGTAAATTAGGTGAGCTGCCATGGTTAGAATAACCAGCGATGCATTTTGGAATGATTTCTAAGGAAGAAAGTTTAATTAACTTCATCTAAACTGGTTTTCATTTAGACTTGCCTAGAGGATGGGTATAGAGTTACTGTTGTCTGGTTTAATTTTTGTCATTTTTGTGTTTAATAATAAGAAAATTGTTCCTTTTTTGAGGGGCCAAATACTTGACTGTGATAATGAGAGGAGAAATGGAGATAAACAGGGATGAAAAGCTACACTGTAGTTCGGGGAGAAGTCCCTGTATAGCACAAGGGATTGTTTCCACGTAGCACCTTAGCAGGACCTCCTGGACACCCTGTTGTCCTGTACCTCGTACGAACCTGAGCAGGCACAGAGTCACTTAGGCATGATCTGTATAAACTGGAAAGTTTGTCTTTGCAGTTTGTCTGCCCTTGGTGCCTCATCGTTTTGCCTCTTCTTTTGTCAATTTGCTTTCCTTTATTATTTTTCAGCTTTTCTTGAAGAGTGTTTCCCACTTGTCATTCAAGATAATCCTAAGTACAGCTTTCTACTCTGTGCGGATCTGTACTGAGTGGTTTTGAATTGATTTGATTGAATATATTGCAAATGGAAAGCCATCCTATCACAGAGGCTCAGACATGGAGTTTCACTCTTTTGGGAGTCCTCTCATAAATGTAAAAAAGGTTGGTGATGTTCTACAGGTTCCACTGTTAAAAATACAAAGCAAAATATAAAATTCAGTAGGATATACATGCCAAAATAATTCTTGCCCTGTCCTTACTCTGGTTGCCCAGCACTCTTTCCCTGACACTAGTGTTATGGCAAGGGACACATTTGAGATCTTTTCTAATACAGCGTGTCAAACACGAACTGCTTCACACATACATGTGCATTCCCTTGGACAGGTCTGTGAACATTTGGTGGTGGTTGTTGCTGGCTAGAAGTCTCAAGGCACAAGTAGTAGCCTCTTTCAAGTAAAAAGCAAGCACACAAACTCCTTTTTAATTCACAGGCTATTGCTCAGGTGCCTATGCTACAACTGTGTGTTAGAACCAAGGTTCATCTACCACATCTGCATTGTCTTCAAAGAAGACTGGAAGATCTGACCATCCCGAGGTTTTCCTGTGTTAAGTGGTTTAGTGTTAGAGATGCCTACCTGTCTAAAAAATATATATATATCAGTAAGTTTATGGATATGACTAAATCTATGCACGTACCTTTTGCAGGAAAAATCTGCATGTTTTAGTACTTGGTTGTGCTGGTGCCTCAGTGTTTCACAGCAAAGGTCCCCATCAATTACACTCTGCATAATTCACGCTTTACAGCAAGTGTGTTCACTGGCCTAAGCCAAATGGACAAGGTAGAGACAAGAAAGCAGAACGTACGAAGTTATATCACAGAGGAGGACTAGAGGCTGCGAAGGTCCCTACTGGATTGCTTTGCTGTCACTCTTTGCTGAATGATGAAGAGTGTATGAAAAGTGATGGGCACATTTTTCAAGCGTACTTCACGTCTTTATCTTCACAGCTGTACAGCTTTGGCCTTAAATCCCCTTGGACTGAAGGAGGAGGGCCAGAGTAGCAATTGAATTTGGACCTTTTCCTTTAGCCATAATGAGCTGACAAGGTTGTAATTAAATTGGTGAATACAGACCACTAGTACTGTGCCGAGCTCAAATCAACCTCTAAATTACTGCACTGAAAACGTGGGGCGGTTAAAATATATTGTTTATAGAAATCTCTGAGGCAGGCAGTGCAGCAGCCTGCTCTGCCTGCAGAAGCTGCTAGTTAAGTGTCAGAACAAGGCAAATGTTGTGAGAGTCTGTTATGCTACAGGATCCATAGTACAGGACAAAAACATTGGTCTCAAAATAAAACAGGAGTAGGGAGAAGGACTCCTTCAGGGGAAACGGTTGTGACTGTAGTAGGAGGTAAGGAGTCTAGGGTTTTGCATTATTTAGATAGCCCTGGGGTAAAGAAACTTTTTCAGCATCATCTTGCTCTTCTCCAAAACCTGCTGCTGCTGCTCTCTTCTCCTCTGCTGTCACCTTGGTCCTCCTGGGTTTCTGCAGGGACGTGACCACCAGAGAGTGGGAAAGGCGCAGCTGGGCAGGGGGTGGAGGTGGGGTGGGGGACTGTTAGCTTGGCTTCAGTCAATTCAGGTGGAGTTTCATCTGCTGTGGTCACATTTACACAATAAATACAACCCTGCAGTCAAGTAAATAGAGTATAGCTGGTCAAATAATAGCTGCCTGCTGGCTGTGGCACTGTTAGGCTGGCAGCCCAGGCCACCTGATGTGTGTGTTTAGGAGGAGCACTTTTGTCTGCTGGTTATGGTACAGCCTCTGAGCAGCTGTATTGGACCAGTGCAACTGTATTGGACTCATTTTTGCCAAAGAGTATGTGTCTCTCAAACTCTTTTATACCTATCTTTTATGTACTGGCATTTCTAGCTTTTGGTATTTTTGCTGAGGCGAATGGAAGTGTCGGATTCAAGGAGCACTTTATAGTTTT
>NW_010390002.1:0-3631 GCF_000710305.1 Buceros rhinoceros silvestris | reverse complement strand
AGCAGGATTATTTTCTGTGACACCTCTTCATTTGTTCTGAGACAGAGTCCATTTCTGAGTTTCTAAGGAAAAAATATTGGGGGGGAAAAAAGCATTTTCTTCACTTCATTAGCTCCAAAATTTGTGAAGAATATTTATTGCTTGCACTCCTTTTTAGGACAGATTGAGGGACGTGCCTCATGATACAGTGGAAGTCGTTACAAAACAGTGGCTTAAAAATCAGCATCCCTTCTTGTAAAAAATTCCCCTGGTGAACATTAGTTAAAATATTTATACTAACAGTCAACTGCATCAAGCAATCACTTACGGCTTATAGTTGTTCTTCAGTTCAAAAAGCTTCCCTGTTCTTGTGTGTTCCACTGAAGGTGGCACATCTGTCAGAAATCTTCCATGATTTGTGACCATTTACATCAGCATCTGGCAAGAAAAAGTTATTTGTGAGAGTCAAGAGGAATCTGCCTCCAGAAAGGGTCATTTGGTGGCATTTTGCAGCATCAAATAGCGTGTCTCGAAAGCAGCACCTTGATCTCAGTTGATCAGCATAATTTGATCTGTGGCTGCAGAACATTTGATCCATAATTCAAAAAGCAGAACTCAAGCAGTGTGGAGGGGGGGAAGAGCTGTCAGTTAGTGCTGATCTGGAGGCAGTGACACCTGCCGTGGAGGCATCTGATCGGATCTGAGGATCCAATCCACCTGGAGATGCTTCTCCACACTCTGTCCCCTTGCAAACCCCTTGTGTCCTGGGCCCCCTGCCTCTGCTGCCTTGGAGCAAAGTGGCTCCAGCCAGCTGTGACATCTCACTACTTCTCGATAGGGATGCAGAAGAAGATGGGGCTGCTTTGTGTTTTGGCTGCTTCTGGTAGAGATCCAGGAGGGAAGGAGGCTTGTCCAGCAAAACTAATTTCAGAGCAGTGAGTTGTCTCAGAGAAAGCACACTGGCAGCTTGACCAGAGGTCCTTGTTGATGCCATAATTAAATAAATAAGCAAGCAATTAAATAGAAACTGTGGCAGCCTCAGAAGCGAAGCGGTCCCCTGCCTCCCTCCCTCCTCCCCCTCTCTGTCGCTGGCGGCAGAGCAGCACCGCAAGCTGGCTGCGTTTCACATGAGATGTGGCTAAATTTCTCAGGAGAAAAATATCCAGAGGGACAAGACGCGATGCTCTCATTTCTGACATCTTAAGCTTGTCACAGACGTCGAGCCTGTTTCACCCAATGTGATTATCTCTCCCTCTGTCAAGGAGGCAGATGCCGTGGCTAGGAAAGTATCATCCCCAGCCTGTCATCTGGATTCTATAAATGGAAATAGGCCTTTGCAAAGCCAAAAATTATATTTAGTTGCAACTATGGGGGGAGGGAAAAGAAAAAGAAAAAGAATAAATAAAGTCCAAACCCTCCAGAATGGCAACAGGAACAACAAAGCACTTAGGTGAGCCCTAATCTGCTGCAAATGTTGATGCATTCAGTAAACTTAGACTGCATAAATAAAAGTTATGCTTCTGTCGCTCCTTTTATCTCTGCTTAAAGCATCCACTTGCCAGTCGGGTTTCTGTGTACAAGCCATAAATATTCAGCTTTTTCTGGAATAGTTTTACCCAGTATTTACTCATTTTCATCTGAATTCTCCTTATGCCAGAAGCAGCGAGAACAAAACGCTGGGAGCTGGAGGTGTGCGTCTAGGTGATTTAGCCTTGGATAGCCAGCAAAAGCCTTACCTGACCAGCACTTACTAGCCCTGTGATAAAGAGCGAGCCAAAAAAAAAAAAAAATCTTCCTGGTTTAGGTACAAAGGAAATTTAAACATTGTCCTGCTGCAGTCGGTGCTGGGAATGACTCTTCCATGTCATGTTCCTGCTCTGTGGGATAGGCATGAGTGGCTGTGGGAGATTAGTTGTAAAGGCTCAGGTTTTAATAGCTCTCTGGGTGTAGTGCTGACTAAGCAGACTGAACTGCCTGTGATTTAAAGGCCATGCAGGAGAAATCAGGGAGACATTTTACAAATGTTGCACTAAATGCAAATTTGGGTCAGCCCAAAAGTGGGGAGCTGTCTAGTTATTTCAGCTTGAGGGGAAAATGTGTCCTTTTGAATTTTTACTCTTGTAGAAACTGATAAAATTGTTCCTGGGCAGGTCCCACTCCCCCTTCTATTGCTGGCTGACTTTCTTCATGGCAGACAAATGGAACAAGTCTATGCAGTGCCGTAGGAATGGACGCGGAGCAGAGTCTGCCGGCAGCGTGCGCTCTCAGGGGTACAGCAAGGTGATTCCCACAGCGACACCCCTGAGATGGAGAAGTAGGACCAAAGGGATCGTGAGAAGACAAGGGTGCCCTTTCAAGCTGGATTGGAGCAGAAAGGGGGATAGAAACATTTAAAACATTCTCTTGTGCTGGAGCACCCATGTTGAATACCTGAAAGAGATAAAGTTGCGCGAGCACTTTGTGCTGGTCAGGCTGGCACCGCAGGGCTCCCACTTCCTCGCTTTCCCACCCCAGAGGTGGTCTTTTTTAGTGGTTGTCATTAGTTAGATTTCCTTGACTTACCCGGGGGCTTTGAGATCAAGTTAACATTCCGTTGGCTCTCATGGGGCTGTGAACGCCCAACCAAAGCTTACGATGGAGTAGGATTTTGTTTGTTGCTGTTGCTGACGAGGCATGTGTCCTCAGCGGGATGGGGGTGACCACCAGAAGGAGGTGAGCAATTAAATACCTGTAATCTATGGGTGTGGAAACCTGCGCAAAGGTAGAAGGAAGCGCACAGCAATGGGCACTTGCTGTAGCCTTTGCAAATGTCAGTGCAGCCTGTTCAGACACACTCAGGGGTCTGTGCAGAGCTCTCTGTTATCAGAGGGCTCTTTGAGAGCACAGATAATTTAATTGCAAAACACTTGGTGACATCAAATCAAAGCACAGTTGCATTTGCTGTCACTTCCAGGAGGGAGTAACGTGGAAATGCAATTAGTGGTGAACCACACTTGGTATTTTGCCCTCCCTGTTCTAAAAACGTGTGGAGGTCATTGATGGTCAGGACCCTGCTTTTTGATTTTCATTCTGAAGATGTCCCATTGCTTTGGGTCACTAGCTTCCAGTGTGGGTGTGTGGCTGACAACAGCGAGGATAAACTGCGTGTGTCATCCTACCAGCCTCTCACCCCCTCTCCTGACTCATGAGATTATGGTCACAGATCCATGCAGATCTTTCTGCCCTTGCCCTGTGCAGAAGAGGGAGAAAACCTCTCTCGTGGTCCCTTTCCTCCTACCTGACCTTGCTTTTGGGGAGAAGATGACGTGGTCTAAGGCTGTATTGCTTCTCCCCAGGCACTGGCTCTGCCAGCACTGGGCTTGCCAAGGCCACTGCGAAGTATGCAGAGCTGGGCTGGGCTCTAGGGCTTGAGGAGCTGCTGGGCGTACAGGGGGCTCTAGTCTCCTGAGCTCCTGGGCAGGCTTGTGGGCTGCTTCTTGGATCTCTGAAACGCTAACCAGGGCTCTGGAAAACAGCCTGTGAAACAACCCTCATGGAGAAGTTGATTCTGGGAAGTTTTACGGGAGAGTTGTCTGAGAATGCTGTTATCCTAGTGCAGGTTCGTTAGCAGATATTTGTGTGTTTGCTTTTCCCCTCCCTCTCTCCCTCCCTC
>NW_010390001.1:24657-29212 GCF_000710305.1 Buceros rhinoceros silvestris | reverse complement strand
GGTATATCGGTCCCTCGACCCTTAACAACCATCTTCCCGCCTCCTGTTCTTTGAAGAGCATAACACCACCAAAGAAATCAAAGAACCTACTTGAGAAGGTAATGACTATGTCCTGGTCCACACAGCGTCATTCTGATAAAAAGCATGGTAAAATCCCAGTCCTCACTGAGTCAATGCAAAAATTATCACAGATTTAAATCTTTTTTTTTTTTTTAAGTGAAATGCAGATTCAACATGATCTCTAAGACCTGGACTCGAATAAGTACTTCATGACTGCCAGCCATCCAGACAAACTATTAGTCAGAGGACTAGACTCATGATGGTCAGGATTTTATGGCCCATCTGCAGACTCAGTGACACACTGATGTTGGTTCCTGCTGTGTCAATATAGCTGTGCCCACCTGTCCTGGCCCAGCTCTGCACCCCACAGAGAGTGGTGGCAAAGGCATCTCCCACCCTGCTCTTACCCAAACGCTCAGCGCTGACATGCCCACTCACTGAACAATGCGTCCTCAATCCATTCTCGTGTTCTGAATTATTCAAACCTACTAAAAATATATGTCATTTTTAAGAATCATTACAGACTACTATTATCCTTTGAAACTGAGTAAGTATATTCAAATTATAATTAAAAAGGACAAAGATATAGAACTACGAGCCCCTTCTTAGTTTTTACTGCTGTTTTTGAGCTATATATTTCTACATGCGTTCGGTTCTGCAACCAATAGTGACTTGTGGTATCACATACCGTGTTCTCTTCTCCAGTGCCACTTCCATGCAGAAATGCTATCCAGGCACATCTTGGAAGCTGGTTGTCTAAAGGCTGATTGATACACATTATTTGATGTCATTAACACACGATACTTGTGTTTAATGATCAAAAACCGTGCTGACCTCATGAGCAGCGTTTCCTGATTAAGGGCTGCCACACAGAATGTGACTCACAGCGTTACTGAAGAGACCCTGAGAAGATGAGTCAAAGACGGAAACATCTCATCCAGTCCTGCAGTTGTGTTTAACTTCTCCCTCCTCCCCAGCCCATGTTGAACTGTGTTTATCCTTTTTTTAAAACTAACTCCGCTGGCAGATCTTTTTCAGTTGCTTGGAAAGAAGAAAGTTCTTGCTTTAAATTGCTGCATTGCAACATTGCTCCTCCCAGCTATTCAACATCCCACGGAACTGCACGAAATGTTGTGTCCATGCAGGCCCACCTCAGCGAGTGTTCCAGCCAAGCACAACGTGAGTCATCTTCTGAGCTTCAGCTGGCTGACTTGCAAGGAATTTGCAGGTGTGTGTTTGTTTGGATTACAAGGAGACTACTTCAAGTGGAGACAGCATGTTTCCCATATGCACATTATATTTGTCACTCCTGTCAACAAACATTTGCAAACTAAAAATGATGTGTTAAATACATGTACTATATTATGTGCTTTGGAAGACATTGAGCCATCTCTGCTCACAACTTGCATGTTGTCTCTTGGCTGTCTCTCTCCTTTAGTAGACAGCTCTCTCACTGTGCCAGTTGGAAAGACAGACCATCCTTCTCCCCTAACCCCTTCTCAGTTTACTGAGTTAACATTCAGAGCAGAGCAACATCTTCTGAAAGTCCAAATATTTTGTAGACAGTCTTGGGAAACCTGGCTTGAAACATCTTTCAGGGCATTTTTGTGAGACCTCCTTTTCCACAAATGGAAGTTACGTGCAAGCAAACGACAGCCTAACCAGGAGCCTCTTGGGTTAGACAGACTCCGTCTTCATTTCTAGCACAGTGTTTCTGTTTACTCTGTGTCAATTTTGCTGAATAGCTCACACTCTCCTGGAATAATTGTCTCATTAGGTATACAGGATACAAGTTGTAAACTGCATTCTGTGTTCTGAAGAATAAATTATACCCAAAGAGATACTGAACAGTGAGTGAGAACAGAGTCTGGCGTGTGTGTTTTGCATGACTGTTAGAACAAGCAATATCTCTGTGTCATCATTACCACACAAGTAACAAGGTCAAGGTCAAATCCTTTGCATTTGCTTGATCTCATCCAAAGGCCTTGCAAAAAGGAGTGTGATCATTATCCCGTATCAGCTAACATTGCATCCATATCTTTTTATGAAAATCAGATCCGATTATTCACAAGGTCTCTCTAGTGGTCTTTCACAGATGCATGTGAGACAGGCAAGAAGAGAGGTGGAATGGCCAAAGGAAGAAGAGATGTTACAGAAAACAAGGGGAAAGTAAAGAGAGGGAAAAAAAAAGAGAACTGTAAGAATGTTAACTGCGGATTAAAAAAGGAATAAATACATGAAAATTCGAGCCAAAAGGAAAAAAAAGTAAACAGGTATAGAATGCAAAGATTTTAAATGAAATGACATTAGACTATCATTATTATAGAGAGCTTTCTTCTCTTCAGCAGAGGCACTAAGAATCTTCACTTCTGAAATTGTCTGACCTCAATTTAATTGTACTTTAAGTGTCCAGCAAGGTGCCACAAATGGATATAGAGTACACAATTATTTTCCTTTTTCTTAATTAAAGCAAAATGACATTCCATTTATATTCTGTTTTCTTTTCTATTAGCACTTAAAGAAGAAGCAGCGAAAATGATTGGACCTTTCTGTCCTTGATTTCTTCATCCTCTCTCAAAGAAGATAATTTGCCTTTAGGTGGTTTAAGTGTTTGATTAATGAGGGACCCCAGATGTAGGAACACAGAAGGTTCTCATTAGCAGAACAGAATGAGAACTGAGGAATTTAGTGATGATTTGCCTGGAACGGACAGTGCTAGCAAGGATTTCACGGGCTGTTAACAGGAGTGCTGCACCTTTAATAAACGAGTAGTGGTGGCAATTTCAGGAGTGGTACAGTGATATATCATTTTGCCCTGAGGTACTGGTTCCACCTATCCAATTTTCTTTCCTAAGCCATTAGGCCCTTCTCCCCCATGCCTGCTTGTCAAAAAATGGAGTTAGATCACACACTAAGACATTGCATGGCAAGACGTGTGGGCCTACTCTACTCTTCTCTCAGGGTCCTAAGACTGATGTATTCTGATTCTGTGACTTGTCACGAGCTCAGGGTGTATGCCACACCAGCTCAACAGTAATGGCAACACATGCTCATTAAAAAGACTAGAGATATTGTCATTTGCTTATTCTCTCAAGGGAAAGTAATAATTTTTATTGCTTTTTGACTTTACTTGCTTTCTTTTTGGTTGGACGTGTCAATACATGGGATAGCATTAACGGGTTCTTGATTCCAGCTGTGCCGATGCTATTGAAGAGAGTGACCCAATTTTATTTCTTTAAGGGATAAAAAACTAAGAGTAATTTTTAAGTCTCCTAAAATCATTCTTAGATAATAATAGATCCTGTAACTGGCTATAAAATGACAAACCAACAGGCTAGGATGAAGCCTTCCCCTACTTTGAAGGGTGTGCACATTGCAGAGCTATAGTTAGAGTGGTCTGGCTCTTACAAGTGCTGCCAACAAGAGCAATGTGCAGCTGCAGGGATGCTGATGTGATGTTCTCCACAACAGCCTGTACCCCAAAAAGCCAGGCTCCTGTTGTTGAATCTCCTGGCCACGCAGCTATTATGGTTAATGATAAGAATTATTTTCCCTTCCACCTTTCCGAGATATTTCTGAGTGAGGATGACATGTGGGAGGAGTCTGAGGAGAAAGCCTAGGAAATTTTTTTGGACTAACCAGTCACTAGAAAAACACTTGGAGATCATTTCTTACAGCAGAAGATGCATAATTTAGAAATAATGATTTGCAATGCGGACTGTTGATGTAGTTATGCAGAAAGAAAGAAAATTCTACAAATCAAAGGAATGACACTCTACTACTGTGGGATTAATGGGAAACACCGAGGAGACATTAACTCTGCTGCAAGAAGTAGCAGACACTTAGCATGCTGAAAAGCATTTCTATATTATTTTAAAGGAGCAGCAAAAAATATTGAAAAAATAAGCAAAGGGGATTGAAGATTAGCTTTGACATGTAATATTCATTGCCAGAGAAAATAGCTATTATTATTAATGTAGGAAAGATAGACAATACAGGATTCTTGTGGACATCCAGCAACGTTGTTTAATAATGGGAGTAAGTTCAATCTTGTTCCAATAATAGGCAAATTAATCTCAAGTATTTCTAATACTCAGCTGAAAGATAATGAACAAACAACAGAATAATCTAACTCCCACACATACACATACTCCTGCATCCTAATCTCCAAGGACTGAAAAGGTTTTGGTTTGTGACCCAACACTTACACTTTATTTTGAATCTGTCCCTGGAGGCAGGCTGAGCAACTTGGGGCCACCCTGGGCTGAGCACTCCATCCCACTAGTCTTGTAGGTGCTACGGGGCGCAGCAGGAAGGGGACCGGTGAGGGAGAGGCAAGGTTCATCCCAGCAGTCTGGTTCGCAGGGAAGCATCAGAAAGAAGACAGCTAGCATATAGAACCTTGGGTCACTGTGTTTTCATGCCTGACTCTTTTTTCTTTCGTAAAGAATTTGGAGTTGAAAATGGCTTCTTAGCCGAAGACATTTGTCTTATC
>NW_010390001.1:0-24562 GCF_000710305.1 Buceros rhinoceros silvestris | reverse complement strand
CTGGATGTTTTTCTTTTCCCCCCCCCCCCCCTTTTTTTTTTTCTGTATAATCATTTGGAGAAAAATCTTTTTCTGGTGAAGTCTAATTAAGTGCAATAGTTGCTTTAGTTGAATGAAGAATCAATATTGGCAGTTGCAGAAGTTTGGGGACATGGAAGATGTCCACATCGTGAGTTATCTTCAGGAATACCAACTGCTCTGGATGATGTAGTTTTAGGCTAGAGTTAATCTTGTGGTCGGTAGTTCCAGCCTTTGTGCAATTCTTGTGTTTACAGTGTTGCTCTTCCCCCTTTCCTTGAGGGACACATGCCAGTTGTGTGGTCGAGAGGCCAGGAGGTGCAGGGCGTTTTGCAGCTGGGTAACTGGACGTGATGCACAGTTCAGCACTCAGGTATTCAAAGAGATGGCAAAGGGGAAAAAACTGGGGGCTGGGTGAATTGCTGTGGGAAGGTTGAGTGTTACCTGAAATCATGTTTCCCATTCTTAGGTGGAAATACTCAATGACAAGCATGTTTAGGACATCAGAGGGAGTTAAAAACATGGAGAGATCAGAGAACTATTGATAGCTAAACCTGCGTCCACATGTCATGAGTTGAAATCCTCTGTCACTGCTCACAGAGAGGGGCTGAACCATCATTTCTATCTTTGGGGTTTGATTAAATGCATTCTTTAATGCAGTTTAAGCCAACAATGAAAATTACTGAAAACCTGAAATGAGGATTTGAGAAGGCATAGTTCATGGTTAAGACCTTCCCTGCTGCACCCATGCTGGCCCTTCAGTGAGCTGCTGAGAGCAAAGCCCTTCTGAAAATCGAGTCACTTCTTTGGGTGCTTGGAATAAAGTTTTCCTTTGAAATCTTCATTAGGCACCTAAGTTCACACGAGATGAGGACATGGCTAAATGTCCTTTCTGTGCAAGCACTTACTGCCAACACACAGGAAACGTGAGAAGGTTTCAAGCTATTTTTTACGAGGTTGGTATCTATGTCACAAAAACCACGATCAAAGCTGATCCTTTGATTTGCTCAGAGCTACTTGGGTATGAACTAAGGTGACTTCTCTGTCTGAAACCATTTGTTACCAGAGAAAGTTACATACCCCAAAACAGAAAAAAACTCCCAACTGTGTGAGAATGAATAATGAATAAAGTTTATAAAACCTCTAGGGAAATGCTAACAGAAAATGCATGGTATCTTATCATAAAAATCCTAGATGATGGCATTTTAGGCCAAACATAACCCACCATTTAAAGCCTGAGAAAATGAGGACTTAGTAAGCAATCAATTCCCAATTTCCTTTTGTCATATGTGCTACAAAACTAAATTAAAGACTTACTATGTACAACAGCCTAAATCATATTTGTAGCAGCTGCAGGGCTAGGAAAGTTCTGTAAAACTGGTAACATTTCGACTGTAAAAAACTAAAGAGTGCAATGTTATGGTTAAACCAGGATGTCTCTTTGGGTAAATCACTATGGCAAAGGAAGCACTACAAATACAGGATAAGGGACTTCCTATGAAAATGCAGCTTTTGACAGCAATGATGTCAATTATACTTTTTACAAGACAACATGTGAAATAAGTAATAACACAAATTGTGTATGATCATATAATTCTTGAAGTTCCCAACATCAGTTGATTGGAAACTGCCAGCAGTAAAGGTCTGAACGCCATGGAATAGAGATTTATTTACTGCATGGTCAATGAACCAACAGGAAGTGGTGGTGAATTGGACTCTGTTCCAGTGGGTGTGAAGCTCTTGCAGAAAAAATGGCTGTAAAAATAACTATGGGTAGGATGAATTCCTCATGTTAAATTGCAGTATAAACAAATGCAAATCTGTAAGTAAGTTAGAGCATTATGGCTTCCAATTTCCATGATGGAAACAAAATTTAAACTATTTAATGTAATAAAATTCTGGACGGAGAAAATTCCTATCCCAGACCATTGAAAGAACTGAAATGTGAAATGGCAAGTCCAATAGGAGGGACATAGACTGGACTCGGTGACAGACAGGACTGGATTCAGGAGCTGGGTTCTGGAACTGGATTCAGGAATGCACGGATTGGCATTGAAGGCAGAACGGACAGGGTCCTCCTCAGACTCCAGCCATGGAAGAAGAGAACTTGACATTTGTGATCCCTCAGCTTTATACCGAATATGATACATATGTAATGGAATGAAGGCAGAATGGGCAGAATCCTACTTGGACACCGGACACGGAAAAAGAGAGAAAAAGACTGACCTTTGTGATCCCTCAGCTTTATACCAAACATGACATCCATGGGATGGAGCACCTTGCTGGTCAGTTCAGGGTCACCTGTCCTGTCTGCTCCTCCCTGCAGCTGCATCCTCTAACTCGCTGTACCCCACTGTGGCACACAGGATTGAGCAGTGACCTTGGTCTGCACAGGAGCAGGTACAAGCAAGAGCCTTTCTGCATCCAGTCCGTGGTGGTAACTGCAAACATCAAGCACTGACACTTCTCGAAGCAGAAGCTGTCTGCAAAAATACACCGTTAACTTCAGACAGTGCTGAGACTTAGAAGAGACTGAGCTGGAAGGTAAAACCACTGAACAGAATTAGTTCTGTTCTAACTCAAACCAGGACAGTAGTGAACCTGTAAAAGTTGTGTGGAAGGTTATAAAAGCAGTACCTATTTTCAGAGAAGGAGGAAAACATGATTCTGAGCAGCAGTAGACCTTTTAATGTGACTTTGACGCTGCAAAATTTTAGAACATATTTTGGCGGAATGCATAATTAAAAGCAGAGGGGCAATAGAAAGCAGACTAAATTGCAGCATGGTTTTGCAAAGATAGCTCACAACAGACTAATTTTTTTTATTTTAATAAAATTAGTGATTTCCTATACAAAGGTAATGCAGAAGATATACAACCAAGATAGATTTAAGTTAAACTTTCTTATAAAACTTTATAAGAAATTAGTATCTAAATTTAAGATATTAGGGATTTATGTGAAGTGGATAGAAAGCTGCTTAAGGAAAACTTTAAATAATAAATCATATTTTTCAAAGAGTTATGAGGATGATAGGGGTTACTGCCTCAATGAATAGTGTTGGACCTATGCTGCTTAATATATTAGTGGCCATGAAGGCCTCTGGACTTTGAGAATCCATAGGATAAACAATATACCCTAAAGCTGTAGTAGCTCCCAATTCTCAGAAAAATCAGATGTGACAAAATAAGAAGCTCAGATATTGCATTCAAACTCTTCTCTTAATGGACCATGGAGAAAGAACAGGCTGGTCATCCTCCTGATATTATGCAGATGGCTTGTGCATCCTGGAAATCTACCGATATTTTAATGCAGAATATTTTTATTGGTGGATGGAAGTCAACCTTTGCTATGCTACAAGGTTATGTAAAGAATAGACAAAGATTATAGTGCATCATACTGGGATCTAGTCGAAGACCTTGCCACACTAACACCTTCCATTCTGTATTTTTGAATGCACTCCAGTTGTTCTCTGTCCCCAAACCTGTAATTATCAGTGCTCCTAGCATGAACTCCACAGTCATATGCCAGATGGGTGCTGTGAGACGGGTACCAGTTAGGCTCGTTGCATGCCAAGTAGTTTCACAGCTTTAATTAATACTATAGGCTATATCCATGCAGATACTTGCTGCTATGATTAGTGAGAGAAACAATATTAGAAAGGTTAACAAAAATGGTCACAATGCTCATGGCATTATTATTGAGGTGGACAATTGAGAGGACACATGTCCCAGTCCTACTTATCTTAGAAGTTGCTAATATGTATTGGCAGTATTTTAGGACTAACCAGCTGGGCAAAATTCAGTATCTTTGCCCTCCTGTAATACTTTATACTCATGAATATTTATTCCAGTAAATGAAGGTTTTACAAACACCTATTCCATAGAATAGATTTTCTTCTACCCACGGTAGAAGGAGGTGAACTTCTGTTTCCCTGGGAGTCTGTGCAGATTTTTGCTGGAGAAATCAGGAGCATAGAGTTTCTTGGAATCTTACATTCCTTTTGTGAGCAGAAGGTCATATGCTCTGCCAACCCCGTATTCATGTAAATGCATAAGCCTAAAGAGGGAGATTTACAGAGAATTCTGTGAAAGCAACTTTGCAATACTTGCCCTGTTCTGTATCTTACTAACTTCTACAAGAAATGGGCTAATCCAGCTCAAAGGTACCACGGCATTAAACTAAATAATGGTCGTAATGACATAGTGGAATATATTCAGAGCCCTATGGTGCAAGATGTATTAGATTATTTCAAAGACAGGACAATGTGAGTCTATGGAGAAAAGCAAATATAATTAGAATTATTTGTACTCCAAAAATTCACCTCTCATTACAAATGTTGCCATGGAGTATTCCCAATGCAATTTCTATTCAGTTAGAGAAAGGGATATTAGCCTTCCTGAAAACTGTGTTATCTTGACTAAGATAGTGTTTACATTGCCTTGAGTGAAAGAGGAATGGAAATTAGATGCTATATTGCATCAGATGACTTTCAGTCTCCAAATTTATGTGGTCTAGGTAGGAAAATGTGGTACTTGCTGAGGCAGAGATGGAAGTCCTAATCACATGTGACTTCAGAGTCCAATTATATGGTATTAAATGCAGTTGTTAAACATTCGTGGGAAACACTGTGTAGGATGCAAAGAAACACAGACATAAAAAGCGATGAACACTAAAGTTGCTTACCTGACTGAGAATACTTTTCTATGTGGAATCAGGGCAATCAGCAGGAGGTCATCTTATCTGACTTATCTTTAATTCACTTACTTTTTATTTTGTTAATTTAAATGTCCAGAGAAAATGAGAATTAATTAAATATATTCACAGGGACTGTGAATATAAGCCATAGGCTTTTCACTGAGTTATAAGAAAGGAGAGAGAGTTTGCTGAGGAAGAAAGGAGTTTGTATCTTTTGCTTGGACAGGATATTTAGACACCAGAATGTAGAAGCACCACTTGAAAATATAGTTTTTACAAACACTTTGTTTTTCTCCTCAGCAAATAATACACGGAGAGATCTCCTATGGGTGACAAGAACGAGATCATGATTCCTCTAAAAAGAGACTAGAAAAGGAGATATTGATACAGCAGAGAAAAGCTACAAGGCAATAATTACAAAACAGTAGAAACAACTGTAATTGAAATAGTTAAAAATACTTTGCCTGTGGGAACTCTGAATAGGCTTGAGATACACAGATGGCTGTCTTTAAAAAACAAAACAAAAACCCCAACTCTGTCATTTCTAGATAAAACCAACAGGCTTAGACATTTGATACATAGCTGTAAAAGTGATCAGCTTCAAACACACTAAAAATATCATATATTGATGCAGAGTGATGTCACACAGCTCCTTGATGGCAACTCACTGAGGGACCAACGACAATCCAGCAGTAGATGTAAATAGAGATAGTACCAAAAAGAACTGCCAGATGTCAAAGAGGGGATTTATATTTTCCTGTTCCCCAGAAAATCTTGTTCAGTCAACCACACTTGCTCTCAAATTCTACAGTCCTACCTCTGCATTTCTTGACCTCTGTAATCTCTTTGCTAAGCAATGAGTAAGCAATGTCTGGACCTTCCTGTATAATTGTTCAAGGAGACACACAGAAATGCTCCCCCCTTTTCAAGTTCTCCCTCATGCTCCAAGCAGCAAGATGCTCCATCCCCGCTCCTGGCAATTGCCTCCCAGAGCTGTTGCAGTCCAGTAAGTGCTTTGTGGTGCTACAGTCCCAGTATTTCCATCCTCTCTTCCTTTCTGGTGGAAGAGGGTGAATGTGAAACAACAGCGAATGAGGGCCTTTCACTGTGTTTAGGATAAATTGCCTTCAACAAGCAGTGTCCTTCACATCAAAAGGATGGAAGTAAACGTTGTCTAGGTTCATCCACATTCTTGAAGAGAGCCAGGTCTCCTCTTGCAGCAGGATCAAAGCCTATGTTACTTCATGTTTTACTGTAGCTTTCTAATAGCTGCCATCAGACATATGAATCAGATAACCTACAAGAAGAAGAAAGCCCAGCAGTTCCAGTGGTGGAAGATGCTCATCTGGCATCCCTTGAAAAGGCACAGCTGGTGCTGCTGTGCTGTGGAGGGCGCTGATCAGGCATCCCAGGGCAGGGAGGGAAGTACAGACCCTTTTCTCCTGCAGGCCCTCCCTGTCTGTGCTTGGTGTCAGACTCCTGCCATGCAAATGCTGTAGCCATGTTACATCAGTACTTTTACACATCTAGAATAAGCACTGTGGATAAAAACCTGGATTTACCTTCTGTCAAGATGCCCAACGATTTAGTAAAAAGAACGTCAGTGTAAATCTTAAATCCATATGCACCATTTCTCCAAAGTCTGAGAAAACCTTGAATTCCTAAACATTTGAAAAATAGACACTTAAAATAGATAACATCAATCTTTCAAGAGAGAAAAAGATCCATTCTTCTTACACACTAAGATGGAATGCAGGAAACAGGCTCCAAGCACTTCTGCTCATGATAATTGTAGTACTGCATTGCTGCTGTAAGAGGACCTGCTGCTTTGTGCATTGCTGCTTTATGGCAAGTGCTGTTCAAGATGTAGGAGCAGTACAAATATGGCTTAACGTATGGCCAAGAGAAAATTACAGTACTGCAGACACAACCCCCAAGCTCTGGGAAAGGCAGAGGCACGGTAGGAACTAGGGTGCTGCTGGCATCCCACAAAATACTCTTTGTATGACTTCACATTCTTGTGAGAAAAAATTGATGGGAACACTAAAAAAAAAAAAACCCAGTGATGACATGTTTGGGTGACACACATCAGTTTTCATTGGACACACAGCAGTTGGCATTTGGACAGAAACAATTAAGACACAACACTGTTGACTGCCAGTGTTTCTGTTATGTCATCAGGGAGACAAGAAGTGTATTTAATTAATGTTGGATGTGGATTATTTGGTTTCTATAACAAAAGACTGTTTTACTTGCAATGTTTTAAGACTTTCCCAGCTTATGTGTAGTTTGTTACTTAAAGAAAAAATTTGTAAGAGTGGTTGTTGCATGTAGATGTGACTGTGGGTATAATTTGTGTACCTGCTGAATTCTCTACCGGAAAAGCACGCAGGTCCAGTATTGCTACAATAAATATGCAAATATGTAATGGGAACCGGGCTTCATTGCCATTGGATGTTAATGCAGTGCAGAGTCCAGTCATTTATTATGAGTCACTGACGAAGGAAATTCTGCTGAAAGATTTGTTCACAGAGTTAAAATTCATCAACAGAGTTAAAATTAATCTGAACCCATGTAACAGAAGTTACTTCCACTATCATTTACAGCAAGAGATGATCAATCACAGAAGCTTGTGTGATGTTTTAGGAGAAATTGAATCTTGTGAATGACAAAACATGATTTGCAATGACAACGAAGTCAATGATAACAAAGTCATAGAGCACCAGATGTGAGCAACAGGGTCCAAGTCCACAGAGCTAGCAGGGCTGGGAGGGGTATTTGCGAAACAATATGGTACAAAAATATACTCCAGATTGAATATACCAAGATATATTGCCTGGGCATAACAGACCCCTCCCAGCATTTATTACAGGGTGTAAACTCTTTAATTTTAAATATATCTATATGAGTTTACATCAGTACCGACTCACAGAGCCATGTGAAGAGACCTCAGAGGGTTCTACTCCAAAGTCCTGCTCAGACCAAGGTCAACATTGAATTCAGACTGGGTTATTCAGGGCCTCACTGGGTCTTGAAAACTCCAAGGATGGAGCCTTTCAACTCTATAGGGCAGTACTACAGTATTTGTAATTCAGGAGAAAGGCTTGTCAGACTGGCTCTGTCAGAGCTTGCCTTACCCTGTCTGGAGCTTTGTTTTCACCTGGTTTAGCTGTGATGGCAGTTGTTCTTGGAGGGCTATGCCTTATTTGTTTGCTTTTTTTAATTATTCTGTGTGGAACAAGATACATATGTTTCTAACATAAAGATGTAATACAAAGAAATACAGGCCTGGAATGACAGAGGACTTGAGAAATGGGGATACAGTATGCTGCGAAGGGGTACAGGCAGGAGATGGTGAAGGATGAGGCACTGGCTGGAAGTGGAGACCCAATAGCTCCAACAGCTCACTTAAAGAAATGGAGACTGTGAGCTGGATAAAACCAATCTTGGGAGATAACAAGGGAAAAAAAGACAAAGTATCTAACAAGTATCTAATGTGTAAAAGACACCACATACAGTAAACTTGGATGTAACGTGGACTTGCAGACCAATGAATAAAGAGCAGGATATAAAAATGTATCAGAAAACATATAAAGATGCTCTAGAAGATTTCTAGAAAGAGGAAGAAAAATCCATCAACATCTTACTTTTCCTGGCAAAAGACTCCAGATACTGATGTTTTACTGTAATGCCCCCACAAGAACCAGACTGAACCCAGGGATCTAAGGTACCAGAGGGAGAGTGGAAGGATGAGCATAACACCAGGAAAAGGGATAGGAACTGGGAAAAGCGTATATAACAATTTAAACTGTATTATTATTCTTATTATTGATGATTCCTTTCTGTATAAAATACTGGGGTTTTATTATTCTTTCCTTTTCTGCAATATTTAAATGTGTGCCAATAGTGACTCTTGGATCAATCTATAGAGATTTCAATTGTAGAACCAATAAATTCTTGGCTTTACACAAAAGATGTGTTTTCTATTTGTCCATGAACAAGATTACGAATCTAACTAATTGGACAGCCTTTTCTGGACAACAGGTTGAATGCTTCTCAGAAATGGAGTTCTTGTATTTCAATAACTAGTCCAAAATCCAGCATTGCCTTGAGTATTTTATTTTACTTTATTTTACTTTATTTTACTTTATTTTACTTTATTTTATTACTTTACTTGAAAGGAAAAGAATATGGAAGTATAAGCAGTAGAGATACAGATATACTGCATCAGCTCGGCAGAACAGAAGCTGAACTTTGCCAGATGACACTTCAGATGGAGAGAGTCATCTTTTCTTAGGAATATAATTTTTCCAGCAGGACCAGAATCTGATCTTGATATTACAAAGAAATCAACTGAGGCATCAAACTTTAGAACTGCTGGGGAAAAAAAAAACAACAGAAGGCAGGCATTCTGTTTATTTCATAGGCTTATTTCTTGCATGTTGTTAAAGGAACTTTATCTTTACCGCTGCGTGATGTGTACATCAGCACCAATTCAGAGAATCTCAAGCCTGGGCAGACCTTGCTGAAACCCACAGAAACAGTAAAATCCTGGATCCTAAGTAGCACAACATCTGCCTTATTTCGTCTTGTGCTATTGCAGCTGAGATTCCTGATGCCTCAGACTATAAGTCAGAGCTCTGCTTACTTAAGCCCTTTGGGATAATGGTAAGGCCGCTATATTTGAGGCAAGGACACTTAATAAAACCAAGAGAGAGTATACTGCTGTTGAAAGACTCTTGCACATAAAATAGAGAAACTGCCCTTCAAACCACAGATGCAAACAGCATACAGATTACCTTCCTCTGTGAACAACAAAAGGATTCAAATGAGCAGAGATATGAAATGCCTAATGGTCAGTGAGATAACTTGAATTTACAGGCATCAGTTCAGATCTTTGCTCACATAAAAAGCCCATCAGAAACTGAACATGGGACAGCTGTTTCACCAGTCTTTATCTTCGCGAGTGTCTGCAAAATGACAAGTAATTGTCGGGAGTACTGGCAAGGTTAGCGCAATTATCACAGAATCACAGAATGCTTTGGGTTTGTTGCAAAGGTCATCTAATCTAACCGCCCTGCAATGAGTAAGGACATCTTCAAGCAGATCAGATTGCCCACAGCCCCATCCAACCTAACCTGGAATGTTTCCAGGGATGGGGCATCTACCACTTCTCTGGGCAACCAGTGCCAGTGTTTCACCACTCTCATTCTAAAGAAATTTCTTCCTTACAAGTAGTCTAAATCTCCCCTCTTTTAGTTTAAAACCATCACCCCTTGTCTTGTTGCAACAGGCCTTGCTAAAAAGACTGTCCCCACCTTTCTTATAGGCACCCTTTAAATACTAAAATGCTGCTCTACGGTCTTCCCGGAGCTTTCTCTTCTCCAGGCCCAACAACCTCAACTCTCTCAGCCTGTCCTCATAGCAGAGGAGCTCCATCTCTTTGATGATTTTTGTGTCCCTCCTCTGTATCTGCTCCATCAGGTCGTGTCAATCTTGCGCTGAGGATTCCAGAGCAGACCACAGTACTCTAGGTGAGGTCTCACCAGAGCAGAGTAGAGCGGCAGGAGCACTTCCTTGCCCTGCTGGCCATGCTTCTTTGGATGCAGCCCAGGATACAGTTGGCTTTCCTGGCTGCAAGAGCACATTGTGAGCTCATGTCCAGCCTTTCATCCACCAGTATGTCCTAGTCCTTCTCTTCAGGGCTACTCTTAATCACATCATCCTCCAGACTGTATTGATATCAAAGATTGCTCTGACCTAGATGCAGGACCATCCACTTGGCCTTGTTGAACCTCATGAGGTTCACATGGACCCACTTCTCCAGTCCAGGTCCCTCTGAACGGTATCCCACCCCTCAGGTGTGTCACTCAGTTTGATGTCATCTGCAAACTTGCTGTGTGTGCACTCAATCCCTCTGTCTATATATAATTGATGTCAAGATATTAAACAGCACTAGTCACAGTACAGACCCCTGAGGGGCACCACACGTCACTGATCTCCAGCTGGACATCAAGGCATTGACCACTACCCTCTGGATGTGACCATCCAACCAATTTGTTATCCACCAAACAGCCCACCCATCAAATCCATATGTACAGTTTATAGAGAAGGATGTTGTGGGAGACCATGTCAAAGGCTTTATAGAAGTCCAGATAGATGACATCCATAGCTCTTCCCCTGTCCACCGATGCAGTGAAAGAGATTTGAAAGACACCCCTCATCACATCTGATTCAACAAAATTTAAGTGGCTTTATTCCAACAATATGGCCTAATATTCCTAAGCATCTTACTTTGAGACTGCGAACTAATTTTCCCCAAATGCAGTTGTAAAATGTAAGTTATTCACTATCTTGTTATTCCATTAAAATGATACGCAAATTATGTACAACTGGCTCATGCTAAACCTCAACTAATTTTCAGAAGAAAAACCTGACAGTGGAGTTTGTATTCGATGCACTACTTCAAATTAATGGTAAATATTTAATTACTTACAGAATTCCTAAGAAGAAACCAGGAACCAATATGCTGCTTTGCCAGCCTGACTTACACGGTATAGCACGGCACAGCTGACGAGATGGGCCTATGAGCTGATGCACCATTTAACTGCTGCTCTGCTCTCCTCCTGGTAGTAAATGCCCAGAAATACCACTAATGTCACAAGTTGCACCTGCTACTCTAGCTCACTTTCTTTCTATTCCTTTCATCCAGGAAGAAAATCTCAGAGAATCAATATCTCACCAAGGATCACCATTAACTGTCTTAGGATTTGAACTTCTTAATGAAGAAAAGCATGATGCAAAGGCATCACTGGAGGCTTACCTTCAGGCAAACCAGAGAACCTGAAAATGTCAGCAGAATTTTGAAAGAAACTGTTACCTGAAGGAAAGCAGGAAAATCTTCATTAGAAACTTTCTATAAATTCTTTTATGGCATAACAGTAAGAGACACGTTAAGATATGCCTTGCCAAATATTTTTTGAAAGACCTATTCAGCCCTCAGTCAGTGAAAGACTCCTTGCTTCTGACATGGGGTGAACTCTCTATGGAGCAGAAGGCCACCACAAAGCAGTATTGATAGTTTGTTTGGAGGCCTTATTAAAAGCACAGCCTTGCTCATGCTCTCAACAAAAAGGTAGATTTAATTTTGTAGAAGATATCCCATATTTCCTTGTTCATGAGATTGAACGATTGAACACCGTATTGCCGTGTGGTGCTTTGTCTTCCTGATACAGTGTCATCAGATAAGAAAAGACGCTGTTGTTAAACAGACGCACTGGCAAAACATCATCCATGTTGTGGTAGGAAGCCCACATCTATGTTCTGCAGCTACTAAGTCTTTAGCTCTAAAGGCTTTTTATCATAGAGTCATAGAATACCAGGTTGGAAGGGACCTCAAGGATCACTGGTCCAACCTTTCTTGGCAAAAGCACAGTCTAGATAAGATGGCGCAGCAACCTGTCCAGCCGAATCTTAAAAGTGTCCAGTATTGGGGGATCCATAACTTCCATAGGGAGATTGTTCCAAAGGATGGTTGTCCTTGTCCTGGAAAATTTTCCTCTTGTGTCCAATCAAAATCTCCCTGGGAGTAACTTGTACCTATTACCCTTTCTCTTTTCAATGCGACTCCTTGTAAAATGGGAGTCTCCATCTTCTCTGTAGACACTCTTTAAATGCTGTGACCTGGTGATAAGATCTCCTGACTTATTTTAGTGTAGTTCTGGAATAGGCAGGGGTGAAACACAGAATAAAGGACTAAAAACTTAGGTTAAGGAGACTTCAGAATTCACTCAGAGTACAAACAGCAGCAGCAATGGAGGAGCAGTTTGAAGCACAAAGGAAAAATGAATCGGTCTTATGAGAGAAACTGAAAGAGACAGATGGCAATTAGGTGCCAGTAAGTTCTCATTAAAAGTGGATGGTTTCCAAACTCAGTTAAAAGAAAACTCTCTGAAAAGACCTTTTGAAGAAGTAGAGAAGAAACAGGAGGAGCAGTAAAGTCCTTACAAGGCTGTTGTGTATTACAAAATCTTTTCACTGTTGTTTGGGAAAAGGGTGAAAAAGTCATACTTGGAATCTGTAGTTCTGCCACATAATAACTCAGACTTCTGATAAGCTTGCAAAACAGATGTGTACAAACTAGTAGAAAATAGGTAATAAAATGGAAAAGTAGAAGCATAATTAAAAGAATGTGCTTTGTTTTCTTCCTGCATGTCAAAAATAGTAAACTCATTATAACTCACATTCTTAGAAATAACCTACAGTAGGAATCTTCAGAGAAAGCAGATTTCTTACCTGTAGTACACAAAGTAAAATATTACTTTTGCCTGTTATCTTGGAGAAATAATGCTGTGAAAGCCATTAGGCTCAGAGCACGGTTGCTTACTGCCCTCAGAAGTCATGCCAGTCCCACTAGCTTGGACTACAATTCCTCGAGTCACTTGGATTCAACAAATAGCATCCCCGTGGCTGAATGCAGTTAATTCCTGGTCTGCACACCTGCACTCAGAACATATTCCTCGGGGCTCACTGTGGATCAGAACTGTGTCCATGTGCACTGTGCCCTCCTGTGACCTGTGACCTCCAGCAGGTTTTGCCAGTGTGTGATCACACTGAATGCATCGCACTGCCCTGGTGTTGGGGATGAGCGCAGCCTCCAGCAACTCTGTGATGCTCATGGGGTGGGATTAGGCTGAAGGATCCCAGCACCTTCCACACAGGGCTAAGGAGGAGAGGGCTGAGCTGTTCCCCAGTCTCTGTTATTGCTGGCAGGCATTTCCATGCAGCTGGGACAACAAACAGCAAGTACACAAATGCTGGGTGTAGCCTCCACCCTAGGGCCTAAGAGGACAGTCACACCAGCTCCTGCTGCTCGCAGGAAGCCTGACTGTGATGGAAAAGTCCACCACAAGGACTGTCAGAGATGTCACTGAAAGAATCTCAATGGGCACCAGACACTTGTGTTTAGACAGCTGAATTGATGCTGGAACATCCACACACCAGAGCCACAAACACCACTTGCATTTCTGGGCTTATTGCACATTTCAGAGCTTCTCCATTGCAATGTGTCAGAGCAGGGCACTTGAGGACGCCTTCACCCAGTGTCATACAGCTGCGTAATGTCTGCAAGGGCACTTAAGTAACATACTCAACCTGCAATGCTGTCTGGTACTGCTGTCTTCCGTAAATTCCTTCTTTTTCCCCTCTTGCCAAGGCTTCTCAGCAGCTCAGGCAAAGCCACTTGCAAAGACAGGCACAAAATAACTTACAACTTATTTTGTGCTTACCTTTGGGGGGGCAAGACCCAACTTTACAATGGAATGGGGGTTTGGGGTTACCATAAAATGCAGGGTTAAGGAAGCAAAGTGTCAAGTGACTGTGGCAGGGTATATGCTCACATGGATGGAAAAGGAAGAATTTCATGTTTTTCTCTCACTAACATCACTCCATCTGACTATCACTTCTACTCTGAGGAAACCTCCTCTCCCCATTCCCAAACAGATCATGTTCTCCTCCAGATAACCATAAAATCACAGAATGGTTTGGGTTGGAAGAGAACTTAAAGATCATCTAGTTCCAAACCCCCTGCCATGGGCAGGGACATCTTGCACTATATCAGGCTGCTCAAAGCCCCATCCAACCCGGCCTTGAACACTTCCAGGGATGGGACATCACAATCTCTCTGGGCATGAGGACAGAGAGGCAGTAGGTTTCTTTGGCCACAGCGAAGCATGAAAAGGGGCCAGAGAGCTAGAGTGACAGGTCAGAAGAGCCTTGGTGAGTTGGGCTTGTTGCTTCTGCTGTTGGATGACAGTGGGAAAGGTGAACATCGTCCCCCAGAAGCCAATATCTCTCACATCCCTATTCCTGCCCAGGCAGCAGTACTCTCTAAGCTGGGCACGTAGCTACATGCTGTCCTCCAGAGTAGTCTTTCCTCCTGCTAGGACAGGCAGATGAGCATCACCGGGCGTTTCTTAGCTTATTCACTTCCTCCTGGCAGCCTGCTACCTACCCTTGGCCCTGACAGCAAGACTCATGTACAGCCATGTACAGCCTCTGTGAACAGAGATATCTGTTCTCCTGAGCTGTGGGTCAACTGAATCATGGAAGATACCACAGTCGGATCCTCTCCCTGCTTCTACGCCAACCTAACCCAAAATACCTCCATTCACTTTCCTGGAATGATGATTTGTGGGTGTGAGAAAGTGAGGACTCGGCACTCCCAAAGCTTGTCTTCGTTTGCAGTCATTAGTTTAAGTTAATACACCTGAATGACTTCATTTGGGCTTAGCTTGGTTTTAGCAAGTGCTGGCATTCAGGAAACACCACTCCAGCTACTGGAGCGATTTCATTAGCAGTGCTGAGTGATTAGATTAGCGGAGTGGCTGGACAGATCCGTTAATTACTTGTTGTCATTTCAGCTGACATATCCCCACTGCACCAGCAGCTCGAGCTATGCATTTGCGTAGATAAAACCTGTGCACACTTATAGCCCGTTGTTTATTTGCAATTCACAGTCTTATCTCCTGTCAGCACTTCTTGTCCCTTAGCTTACATGGTAGGGGTCCGTACTAGCTGTAAACTCTGTTGTTAGGCTGTGCTGGAGATCACTGTATGGTGCTGAAAATGTCAGCAAGAGGAACTATTGGTTCTCTGTCACAACTCCAGCAGAGACATATTTCAGATTCTCTGGGTAATTTTTTCTGGAGTGGTGTTTCCTGGCACACAACAGTGCCTCTTTGCAGATATACTGTAGTTCTGTGATGCTGCTGCAAGTAGCAGTAGTTTTCAGTGTCTCTTAAGTTCTCCTGACTTCCAATCATGGCAAAAAAACCAAAACAAACCCAAACAACCCCCCCCCCCCAAAAAAAAACCCCAAACCACCACCACCAAAAAACCCAAAACCAAAAAACAAACAAAAAAACTCCCTAGGAAATAACCCTAGTTTTAAGTCTGAGGCTTCAGAGGAGTATGTGCCCACTTGCTATTTGTGTTCAAGCACAAATGAAAATAAAGCAAGTGGGCAGTGAGAGCGAGATTTCTCTTTGTAAACCAAGTCCCCTGTGAGTTACATGCTAAAGATCATTGGTCATCCGGGCTTCTGCTGCTGTCAGGAGAGAGGATGACAAGCAGCTTCAACAAATGCTGCTTTTCCTCCCTTTGGTGACGTCCAGGAAATGTGGTCTTAGTGAGTGCTTGATGCATTGATAGATAAAGTTCAATGAGATGAATCCTACCCTTCCCGCTCCCTGTCAAGAGGAAGCAGACCTATGCTGCTGCTCGGCTGCCAAGAGACAGCAGACGTTATGTGTGCCCATATGGAGCAGTGCTCTGAATTCTTGTACTTGGAATACATGTGGAATTCCCTTTCTATTAAAAAGCAAAACAAACCAGCCCACTCAGAAATAAGTGGAAGGCTTTTAGAAACGTGGAATAGGTGTTCTTTCCTGGATGCCAGGACAATTTAATGTTCTGTAGGAACATTATGAATTCCCTTGTCCCTCTGGGTTTTTACTAGGCAAAGTACAAGGGGAAAACATAAATTAGCACTGTATGAATGATCTCACATTATAAAGCTGATGAGGAAAAGTAGCATAAGAAAGGGGATAGGGCTGTGATGCTTTGCGTTGCTGATAACAATTGATATTTGCATGTTACAAGCATCAAATCCTTCAATACCAGACCTACACCTCCTCTGCACTGGGAATTTCACTATATGAAGCAAGGCAATGAAAAATCAGGGTCATAATATCCCACTGAGTTTCTGAGTCATTGTATTGCACTGAAATAAAAGCACTTTAGAAAATACAAGCCATCTGTGATGTTAAATGCGATTATCTGATTTGCCTTAATAAATGCTCACAAATCACTGCCAACCACTTGAATTTTTCAACACTGCTCTGAGTCATTCATAAGTAGGTAAAGGTCATCATGCTGAGACGTTATCAACTCTGATCATTATCACGTTATTATTATCTGCAATAACACAACTGCTTCCATCCAAATCCAGCACACAGAAGATTTTTAAAGAAGGAGACATCTTTTTTTAAACTCTGACCTTCGAAGGATCACACTAGCTACATTATTACACTGAAGTCTACACAGTATTGATTATTACTTACAGCTTCATCCTACTGGCAAATATTTGTCACAAAAAAGTGACAAATATTACTGTTGTTAAAGGTCAGATCCCAAGCAATATGTTCCAGATTCCCTATAGGTAGATCTTCTGTACATCAGGAATTCCCCAGGTATGTAATTTTTTTCCATTTTCTCAGTAATTATGCCCAAGTGTGATAGGGATGCTGTGACTGTACAAATTAAATGTTCTGGTTGTAAGTACAGTATGCTCAGGATGCAGCAGCCCCATTGTGCATACACAGATCATGTTCTAGACGAGCTCTGTACAGATGCACATCCCACCCTGCACAGGTTCACGTATTTCTCTCCAGGGAGATCCAGAAGTGCTATGATAATGCTCCCTAAAACTTTGTTTCTCAGAAGTTATTCACACCTGTGACAAAAGCTAAAAATAAGAATTTTAAATCTGTTTTGCGTAAGTGTAAATGTTTGTATCTGCCCATCAGGAAGAACTGCAAATCTGAGCACACTGATGCTCCACCACACAAACACCTGTGCACACACCAGTCAAAGTCTAATGTTTGAGTGCAGCAGGAGTGGCTGGAATGCTCAGCCAGTAACAGGTAGTGTAGAATTACCAAAATAAAGACCTTGCATAAGCAGAATCAATTTAGCTCCACAGCACACTTGGTCCATGATCCTCCAAACAGCAGCGTTATAACCAGAAGGAATATAGAGACACTGCCCAAGCATGCAGAGATGGTGTTAGGAAAGGCAAAGCCTGCCTGGGGTTGTATCTGGTGAGGGACATGAAGGGCAACAAGAAAAGCTTCTACATCTATATCAATAGGAAGACTAGGGAAAATATGGAACTGCTGCTGAATGGGCAGGGGCCCTAGTGACAAAGGAAACAGAAAAGGCCAAGGTACTCAATGCCTTCTTCACTTCATCTTTACTGCTAACAGGACCCTGAAGCAGTGGGAAAGTCTGGAGCAAGGAAGACATACCCTTGATGATGAGGATCCGGTTGCGGAACATTTAAACAAACTGGACATATATAAGGGTCTGATAGGTTGCATCCAACAAGTCCTGAGGGAGCTAGCCAACAACATTGCAAGATGTCTCTCAATTACCTTTGAAAGCTCATGGTAGTTTGAAAAAAATTCCTGATGACTGGAACAGAGCAAATGTTACTCCTGCCTTCAAGAAGGGCAAAGATCTAGAGAACTATACGTCAGTCAGCCTGACCTTGATCCCTGTGAAGGTGATGGAGCAACTGATCCTGGAAACCAATTCCCATATTTAGGATAGGAATGCCATTGGAATAGAATCCATGGTTAGAATGGATTTACATGGAAATAGAGCCTGAATAATCTGATAGCCTTCTATGATGAAATGACTGGCTTTCAACACTGTGTTCCATAACATCTTCCTAGAAAAACTGATGAAGTACAGACTAGATAAGTGGTTGGTGAGGTGGCTTGAAAACTGGCTGATGTGCTGACTCAGAGATGTGATCAGCAGCAGAAGATCCATTTGGAAGCTAGATACTAGTGGTATATCCCAGGGGTCAATAGCAAGGGCTATATTGGTCTGTCATCTTCACTAATCACCTACTGGGATGATGGGACTGTGTGCACCCTCAGCAAGTCTGTTGGTAATACAAAACTGAGAGGAGTGGCTGATATACTGGATGATTGTTCTGCCATTCAGAGGAATCCGGACAGACTGGTGAATGTTGACATATTGGTGTGTGTCTGTCAAAGACCTGTGAAGATGATTAAGGGATTGGAGTATCTCTCATACAAGGAGAGTTGGGCCTGTTCAGCTTATAGAAGAAAAGGCTTTTGGGAGGGATTCCATCAATGTCTATAAATGCCTGATGGGCGGGAGTAAAGATGGAGCCAGACTCTTCTCAGCAGTGCCCAGTGAAAAGAAATGAGGCAATGGTCACAAACTGAAATACAGCAAATTCCAATTAGTTGGAAAAAGAAACTGTGAGAAGTGATCAAACACTGGAGCAAGTTGCCCAGAGAGACTGTGGAATCTCCACCGTTGGCAATATTCAAATCTGACTAGACATGACTCTGAGCAACCTGCTCGAGTGGCTTCTGTTCTGAGCAAGGGGCTGGGCTGGACTAGATGGTCCCTAGAGTTGCCTTCCAGTCCAGTGACTGAGATTCCGTGGTGGTAGGTTCCTGAGAGTGTTGAATTGTTCCAGCCCTCACCAAGCTGTAGGTCAGCAAATAAGAGCAGAAGCCAGGATTGTTTAAACAAGTTGCCAAACTGTTTGCCAACTGGTCACATGGACCTGCTATGTTTCTCTTTACATACAGATCCTTTACTAGGTACGGTTCTTTCACTTTCTCTGAGGAATACTTATGAAGTAAGGCTCAGTGGTTCACAGTTTCCTATCAGGAGCAAGAAGAGCACTCAACGTTTTACTTTTCTCTGCAAAAAAAGGCACCCAAATATTTTCCAGGAAACCATAAATCTCATTCAGTGCTCTCAGATCTCCCACACAAATTCATCTGAGACTATCTGAAACAGTCAAGTTCTGCATTGGTGACACTACCCTCACTTGCTTGTTCCCACCTCATACTGCCCAATTCCTTGTGCTAACACGTGTGTTTGGGCAGTCACTGGTGAATCACAGGATGACTTAGGGTGGAAGGGACCTCAGAAGGTCTCTAGTCCAAACTCCTGCTCCAAGTGGGGTCAGGAGTGAGATCAGAGCAGGTTGTTCAGAGCTTCATCCAGTTGGGCCTTGGCAATCAGGAAGAATGGTTACTGCAAAACCTCTCTAAGAACCAACCTGTTCCAATACATCACTGTCCACCTGGTGAAAAAAGTTTTTCTTACATCCAGCCTGAATCACTCTTTTTTCTGCCTATGCCTCATTCCTCCCAACCTCCCACATGCATCACTGTGAGAAGCCTGACTCAATAAGCCGTTGCCCAAGGCAGCCACAGCTGTGGTCAATGCATGCAGCCCCACTGCTGGTTTTGGATTGTCCTGCTGGGCAAGTTTTCACAAACTTGCTTTGGGAGGAACGTATGTGGTATGTTTCCAAGTTGGCATAAAACTTCTCTTTAGTTTTCCATAAAGCAATGAATTAAATAACTCATCAGATCATTTGAGGATGGCAAAAGTCAGTACCATTCTCTCTGTACGACTTAAGACCTAGGTGGTACTGGAGAGTGGAATTAACCTCACTCCTGTAACAGGATGGACATTCAGATGTACAGCTGTCTGCCTCAGACATGTACAGATCATAACAACCCATCTGCTTCCCTTCCCCAGTTTCTGATTACATGAAATAAACCATAATAAATTCTATGGATCTTCTGAGTATTTTAATGCTCAAATGCCACTTTTTTCCTCACAACTCAGAGCAGAGGACATTTGCTATGAATTTCAGAATTTATTTTAAAAAAATCAATTACTGAAAAGAAAAATTAAACACCAGAAATTGCAGCAATAATGATAAAATACACCTTGACAACATCCTATCATCTTTTCTGAGTCTCCTACAGACCCCCAACTGCACTTCCTGCAGTAGTATTGTGGATTATCATGCAAAATATTTTTGATAATAAAGGAATATCGGTGTGTAAGACAAACAATATTTGAAGTATATTTCAGCAATAGTATAGAAAATAATATCATTTATTCAATTACACTACTACACTATTAAAACCTGCATTTCAGTGCCTTAAAGACACTGTTAAAATCATATTACGTATATTTTAAACACGCTCATTCTATTTTTGGGCAGACTACAGCTTTCCGGCCAAATAGCTCTTCTGGAGACATTCTCAGACCCCAGAAAATTGCTTCTGAATATCAGTGTTTACACATTAACACACAGCACACCCTGGTTCATTCAGGCTGGACCCACACAAGCATAAGAATCTGTTTCCATGGATCAGGGAATGGGATTTATACCTAAACTTACTTTTCCCCCTTCTCTCAGTAGAAGCTTAGTTGAGTTATAGAACACCTTTTTCTTTTAAAATCAAAACCCTGCAGAACTCCTATGAGGACAGTTGGAGCGTTCTGCCTAGAGAAGAGGATGTTCTGGGAAGACCTTACTGCAGCCTTCCAGTACTTAAAGAGGGCCTTTAAGAAAGATGGGGACAGTCCTTTTAGCATGGCCTGTTGTGACAGGATAACGGATGATGGTTGTAAACTACAATAGGGTAGATTTAGACTAGATCTAAGGAAGAAATTTTTTAGAATGAGGTTGCCCAGAGAGGCTGTAGAAGCCCCATCTCTGGAAATATTCCCAATCAGGTTGGATGGGGCTCTGGGCAATCTGATCTAGTTGAAGATGTCCCTGCTCACTGCAGGGGGGTTGGACTAGATGACCTTCAAACGTTCCTTCTAAATCAAAGCATTCTGTGATTCTATGATTAACATATAAAGTTGGATATTAAAAAAAATCAGCAATGCACCTAGTATTTTCTCCCTGTGCCTTTCAGGTATTTGTGTGAGACTTAGCAGGTCTTCTCAGGAAGTGCCACTCCCTACAGCAAAAAAGAGAACATATAGAAACTCCCCACCCTCCTCCTCTCACTCCAGCTCTGGCATCCGGTATCCCTCAGGCTGATTTTCCAGCCACGTGGCTGGCTCTGACAAATGGAGTGGAATTGAATGGGAATTCTCCTCTCACCACTTCCACACCTGCATTTCCAGTTGCCTCCTACGCTGTAGTGTCTATTCAATTTCAGCTGAAACTCTCTTGTCTTTCATTACAAAACAAGTGGAGCTCACAGCCTAGGGCATGTGCTGAGAGTGTGCCTGAACTACCGTACAGCCCTTCCCTCTTCCTCTTCCAGTCCTCAGTACCAGCAGAGGTGCTGAAGTGGAAAACTCCACTTCTTTCCCATCAACTTCAAATCTGTATAGTCCTAAGCATGACCCTCCCACACCTTCCCCCAATCTAAACACACTAATCATCAGTCACCTTGGAAACAACGCACCCATTTCCATGTAATCTTTCCCCAGTAACAAGCAAGGCAATGTAAGAGTCCAGATGCTGAGCTATTTGTTAGGCAAATGGGATGGTCCTGTGACACACTTGAGTTTGATGACAAACTTCGAATGGTTTTAATTTCATCATTGCAGTTTAGGCCCATTCAGCTAAGTGAGTCACAGCCAAAAATGCTTCAGTCATGGCTGGGATGCTGTTCACTGCCAGAAATACATAGTGCCTGACTTGAAGTCAACGTTTTTCAGGTGTTTCTTCAACTGTCCCTGAAACATGGCTCTGTGCATGTATTTGGACACCCATAATAACTAATCACGTTTAAAAAACCTGGGTCACAACGATATGGCAGAAGTACCTTGCCAACAAGATCATCAGAGGAAGACGAGTGAGAATTTCACTGTTTTACAGAAAGGACTTAAGAGCACAAAGAGATGCTTAAAGCGTGTTGAATTCCTCTAAGGGCAAAAATGACGATGGGTGATGGGGTAGTGAAGTGTACACTACATATATATCTCCTTGTTTAGACTTCAGAACTCTTCCAGTAGAGCAGTGCTGTCGATGGAGGTGCTTTCATCTAACATTAGCTGGCAGAACTCTTACCTTGAAATAATTCAAATGGCTAAGGAACCTCTGCTGACCTGGGGCAAAGTGCACAGCAAGTTGACTTTGGGCTCTCACAAATCAAGTCTGTTGAAAGGGAGTTTGGAAGAACCCTGTCCGGAGAGGGGCAAGGTAAAAAGAGAAGCAAGAAAGCAAGGAAGTGTGAAGAGATAGCTCTTTCCGAGCAGAGAAAGCTGGTCTTTTTCTACTCTATAATTTAGCAAGGTGTTTTTAGAAAGTTAGCTCGCTCTCACTGATGCATTTGAAAGCTCTGCTCAAAACAGATTTGTGCTTTACCATAGACTAATTGAATCGATTTACAGCCTCTCTAATGAGTGACATACATTAATTTCCAGTTTGCCTAGTCTTGTCCGGAATTTGAGAAGTTTCTGACATTTCCAGATACTGATAAACACTAGGTTTCACTAGCTACCACGTAACATTAGGTATTGAACACTACACCTTTTAACAGCTGTCATGCCCTATTTGCTATCCAGTAATGGCCATAATTTTGCTGTTCTACAGCAGGCACGAAGTTGTAATTAAAAACTACAGGGCTGTTTAAAGGGCTTAGTAAAATTGTGCTCGCTGGGGATGTCCTCAGGGCCCACATCTGAAATGTAGTTACCGGTCACAAATTTGGCATACTAACAGGGGTAGGACTCCAGCTCTCCAGGACCGTGCTGCTTGAACACTGAGCCTGGATATAGCCACTCTATGGCTTCTGACTTGTTCTAACCAAGAAAGCACTGCTTCATATATGCATTAGCCAGGTGATACTGTGACAAATACTGTCATGATTAAATAAATGATTACTGATTAATTGAATACAGAAGTTTGATACAAAATGTCATCAAAATCACAAAAGCTTATGTAGTGATGTTGAGAAGAAACTGCTGAAGGTCATAGGTGTGCATTATATATATTAAAAAACTGTGAAATCTAGGCACACCCTATTTTCTTCACAAAAAGTATGTGAATATCAGTCCATTTTTCCCAGCGTATGGGATCAGGTGTGTGATTGTATATCCTCTCAACTGTTCTTTCTTATAACGCTCTGTGAGTATGCCTACTGCTTTGCAAACCCGTGAAACGCAGGGCTGCTGCTCCAGGAAGCTTGTATCTTGACTCATATACAGCACAAAGGCTAATAGTTCAAATGCATGTGAGAGCGAGGAACAAGTGAGGTCTTCAGGGCAAAGCCGGTAATAGGCGGCCTCAGGAAAGAGCTGGGTTTAAGGCTGCCGTTCTGTATGGGCTCTGCTTTTCCTTCATAAAATGAATAATGAAGAACCAATTTTAATTACTTTAGATACTTCAAGAATGTCACAATTTCTGGGGTTTATGAAGACCTTATTCATTTGTTCATTGGATGTTCTTGCACTCCCATTTGAACTCATGGAAGTTTGTTTGCAAAAATAACCTGTCAGGAATAACACTTATTAACACAACAGCCACTGCTAAACAAACAAATACAACAGATGAAAATGTTTTCACGCCCTATTTGTATTTGCCCTTGAATACTCAGTCCCTCTGCTGCTGTCCTCTTCATTTTAGTAATGACATAACTTTGACAGTGAAGGTTAATACTCTTTGCTATGTTTAAAATAACAAAAAAATTGGGTATTTTTGAAGGAGAAAAACTTCTTCAAAACCTTTTTGTTATGTCAAATGAAAGTGAAAAGGATACAAACCCTCGGCTGTTTTTCAGACAGCCAACTTTCCAGGACAGAACCCAAGGGTGCCAAGTTGTTTGGTGTAAGATTTGTAAGGACCTGCAGTGAAGGCTCTGCTGCGTGTCCCTAATCTCCTTTGTTTTCTGGATTTTTTTGGCTTGTCAGAGTTGGACAGGATGAAGATGGTGAATGGAGAAAGACTGAGGGCCTCACTCCAGGGGGAGGCGCTGATGGGAAGTTCCTGATGATCCTTCTGTTCTTTTCTCCTTCCCTGTGGAAAACCTCCTCTGGCCACGCTACGGAGAGCGCTGGGATGGGACTGGGACAGGGCGGGCTGACGCCCCAGCCCCCTGGAGCCATCACGATGAAAGTTGCAGTGCCAGAAATACCACAGCTCAAGTATCCCAGCACACCTGTGAAATAAAGCTTACGGTTAGCAGGGTACCTGCTCAGCCCCTTCTTCCCCCCTTCGCCGGTGGTCACCATCCCTCCAGCCTCTC
>NW_010390000.1:22508-29142 GCF_000710305.1 Buceros rhinoceros silvestris | reverse complement strand
GTTTATATTTGTATTACTTATATTTATCTTACATCTGTATTTATGTAGATGTAGATATCTACAGATATACAGAGGTATCTATAGAAATACACATCCCTGTCAGCAGTGCTGACCAGGACCACGCAGCAATGCTCTGCCCACACTCGCTGTGCAAAGAGCAGCACTCATGAGAAAACGGGCACCGGCACTCCTTGACACCAAGGCCAGATCTGACGCAACAGGTGAGAAAGGCTTTTCCCAACTCTACAGGCGCTGAGATCCCCTCCATGAATGACCCTGATTTGGCACGAAGATGTGGGTATTTGCAGCATCCCTTATATGGAACAGCTGGGAGGAGAAGGTACTGCGACTACCCAGGCAGCTTTCACGAGCAATGGTGAAAAATATTTGCAGAAATCTCGCTGGCTGTGGAAGAATAATAACGTGGGTACCAGTTGAGTTATGTTATCTGTCCAAGGCTCTGGGCACAATATAGATTTGCTCTCCATGAAAGTGCTCACTCCGATTAGCAAGGCGTGTTCATGCCAGCATTTCATCCCATGACCTCAAACGCCTCCATGTGGCCCCAGCGTCACCATTTCCCACGCACAGCAGGGTCCTCACCAGTGTGGTGTGAGGGAAAGTGGCCCCAGGGTTTGGGAGCATAAAAGCAAGTGTTTGCAGAGCTGAGTGGAGAGGCTGGCTCATTCCAGACAAAACAACCCTTTGGTTTGCGAGACAGCTCCGGCAGTGACTCAGAGCTGAGGTAGAGGAGAGTGGCATCAGCTCAGCGTGTAAAGCCAGTGAGCTGCTGTGGAGGAGGCTTATACAAAAGAAACCCTTCCCCTGCCTTCATCTTCTGCCCACATAAAAATCTCTGTCCTTTCTCACTCAAACAAAAGGAAACAAAATAAAGAAAAACCCACAAAGATACAAACAAACAAACAAAAAAACCCCAACCAACAAGAAAACGCAGCTAATGACTACAAAATCCTGTGCTTCAGTGCTGACAGATGCAGCTGCGGATTCTAGCTAGATCAGCAGACATGGGCAGGCAAAGCAGGTTTATCCCATGACAGGTGCTTGATAGGGAATTGCTAAGGAAAATCCACGGTGCTGAAGTTGTTCGGGCAATTTAAGAAATGGCAAGTTCCTCCCAAACCTGGTTATACAGATTTGGTCTTTTCTTATTTCATTCCTTTTGCAGAATATGGGGCTGTATGTTATGGGAAACTCACGCCTCTAGACTTTGCAAATTACCCTCTTTACAAATACAGTAGGAGTTATCTGGTTTTTTTCTGACATGTTTTTACATGCAGCACTGAAGTCCTGAGCGCTCCCCCTACTCCATAAAACCTGTGTGCAGCCACAAGCAGCACGAGGAACAAGGGCCTTTTCCCGAGGGCTGAGATGCAGGGTGTGTTGACCTTAAGGATGAAGGAGTCTTCATTTTAACTCTGAAAGTTGCAAAGTGCTGCTCCCCTGACACAACAGAGGGAGTTTAATGGTTAGTGAGTGCAGCAAACATGCCTATAGATCCCACTAGTATTTTTTTGCAAGACCGTGGACACACTGAGCAGAACAGATCTTCTCTTCTCGGACCCGCTGGAAGCAGTGCAAAGGCAGAACTTTGGGTCATTCACAATAAATCTCTTCCACTTCCCTTGAGAATACAGGGAGAAAATAAAGAAAACCAGGTATGAACTGATTTCCATCCACGTCTTAAATCCCTCTATCAGAATCTATTTCCCTACCCCCAAAACAGGCAGAAAAAGAAAACAAAGGAAAATGGCTTTAACAACCGTCTTTAAAAAACCCACAAACCAAACAAAAGCCCACGCTTAAATAAAGTCAAGAAAAAATAGCTGTGCGACTTAAATGCTCTGTATTGACAGCCTTGGGAACGGAGG
The DNA here is from genome assembly GCF_000710305.1 of Buceros rhinoceros silvestris. Lineage (NCBI taxonomy): Eukaryota > Metazoa > Chordata > Aves > Bucerotiformes > Bucerotidae > Buceros > Buceros rhinoceros. The sequence goes on along the minus strand of NW_010390000.1, from coordinate 27,253 downwards.
AGTGGGTTGATTAGAATATGGCTTTTAATGGATGCACAGTCATTAAAAACAAAGTTGACATTATTGAAATAGCGTTTTCTGCAGAAGTAGCTGCATATCAAACGACCTTGAAAAGCCTCAGCAATTACTACCACACATGCAAGAGACATTATCGCCGAAGCTAAGGCTTGATTTCCTAAGACATACCAGCCTGACTGGAACATCAGGAACTGGATGAGTTCTGAGATAGGATGTTGAAGTCAATAAGATAAATGTGAAAATAAAAACCTCCGTTTGTCGGGGCAAAAGCTGTATTTTGATGGTGAGAAATCTTGCATTTCAAAGAAATACACACCACAACCTCTCCCAAAATACTGAAGCCAGTTTCAAGCTGAGCTTTGGACTTCCACTACGGAGAACACCTACAGCATTAAAAACTCACCGTTAATTATTGTTCAAAACAGCCCGTTGGTGCTGGCTTAGCCTGAGAGATCCTCAGGGTGGCACAATCTAATAGCTGTGCTTATGCCGCATCTACCACGATAAGGACCCTGCAAAATTAGAAGCCCGAATAACTAGAGTCATTACACACACATACATACATACATGCAGTTTATGCAGATATGATTGCCAAAAAATCATTCTCCCCTAAAGACAAGGATTGGATCTTGCGTCCCCAAAATGAGAATTTTACTCTAATCACATAAAAAGTACAATTTCATAAACACAGGAAGGAAGGGAGAAATGATGCTTCCTGTGAGAAGGAAGTCCATTTAAAGCACAAATAAATTGATGCAGTCGGGAGAAAAAAGCTTGTATATGCAAATAGAGGTTTATTACCCATTTTTGTGCTCCTAAGAAATGCAATTTACTGCCCTTTGAGAGATGGGTCAAGTAGGCTTATGGAATAAGAAACAAAGGCATCTCTATCGGCAACTGCCGTGTTCCAGAGCAGTAATTATCCTTCCCTCTCCCCGTGAGCAGCAGGAAATGAAGAGGGGTGCCATTACACTATGACAATTACTGTAATTTTAATTTCTAAAAATTGCCATGAAAGTTTCCTCTAAAAAAAAAAAGAAAGAAAAAAGAAATGTCTGCTAAGATTTTTGGTGTGCTTTTAGTTTAAAACTCATTCCTCAGCTAAAAGAGAGCTGTGTTTCCCCTTCTCCCACTCTCTTTGGGGAACCACCCACGAAGTCTACACGGTGAGAAAGCCCACTTTCCTCCTCCTTAGATGAGAAGATAAATGGCTAAGTGTGGTCAGTGAGGACCCAGGAAAGATGAAGGTGGGTCAAAGACATGTCACAGATGCTGTGAGGATGCAGAATCTGGGCTGTCCCTGCCCGGCACTGCCATGGGAGACGCTTAGGAGCCCTCATCTTGTCAGCCTAGTCTGCCGCTGAGTTTAATATCACTTGACCTTCTTCAGTTATGGACACAATTACACATTCTTCTTTCTTTGGGAAGTAGATGATATTAAATGCACAATAATTAAAAAGAAATAAAAAGAAGGATTCTCTTCATCTTCTGCACTTAGAGGGATTATTGGCTATTTTGTGGTTTTTCTGCAGGCTCTTATTTTAATATTATTAATAATCTATTCTGTGCTATTAGAACATCATCATATTTTATTAAACCCATCTGTTGTGGGACGGACTTAGCCCAAGAGGACAGGTCTGCTCGGCCATCCAACCTCTCCTCCTATAGACTGCACTGTCACAGGCTCTGCATCACTGCTATGGGGGACACCTGAAATACTCCTTCTCCCACAGCAGACCCTCTTTCTGGAAGGAGGAACAGCTGTTTTGCACCAAGGTGTGTCTGTGCAGGGGGAGAGGTGGGACTTGAGGCACATTTGCCCCATACAAAAGCAGGACCCAGAGGTGAGCATATCACCAAGTACATCATCATCTCTGTTCTATGCTGCAACAGCAGTGCTTGAAAATGAAAAGCTGCTTTCCACGATTCCCCTGTGCACGCCTTTAACGAGACTTCTGGGGTCTAACATTGGCCACTGCATCAATACTTAAAATTGTTTTCAGAGATTCAAGGGAAAAGACTTTTTTTTTAAATAGTTGCCACAACTCACGTTCAACAATGATCATTTAGCGTAGTAAAAATATCTATCTATCTTTCAATAGGTGCAGTAAAGAACCTATAGAACTACATTGATCTGTCTACACACGAATACATTCCTATGAACACATATTTGATTAAGAATTTATCTAACTTCAGGCTTCGAGGAATTTTGGATCAATTACACAGTGCTTGCTGCAAACCACAATGGGCAGGAGAATATTTCCCAAAGGGGAACTTTCCCATTTTAACCTGTAATGTGGGTCTAGGGAATCAATTACTCCCAAGCTTGTGTTACCAAACATCTCCCCTTTCCCACCCACCAACGGAAGAGAAGAACTACGGGGACATGCATATAGAAAAACCAGCATTCTCCAAACAACTTACAATTTGCTGTAATAAATTAGAGTGTAAAGCAAATAAACACAGCCCTGCAGACAAACACTATTTGAATCAAGACTGGATCCGCACCAAGAAGTTCACTATGCCGTCTCAGAAGACCAATAAATCAGGTCCCCTGAACATACGTAGTATTTCTCATTACTGTATAGGGTGTTAAGTTCATTATCTTAATACATGCACACAGTGGTCAGGTTACAGATGCAGTGAGAATTATAATTGCACGTCCTGACCAATGAACAGCTGGAAAAATAATAAGTAAAAACCAATTACACCACTGCTTTCCTTTATACATTTATTTTCTCTCTTTTTGTCCTTGAAGACGTGTGAAGCTTCAAACGTATAGAAAAGCTGAAACAGGTGTGGATTAACTTTCATCCTTTTCAAGAGTTTGCATGAAATCTCCTGTGTCCCCAGCCCAAGCAAGTGTCACTGCATGAAAAGTATGTGCTCTTGGGCATGATCGAGCCTATTTCTGAGTCAGAAGAATCTCACCAAGGATTTTCTACAACCCCCTTCTTCATAACACACTGAAGACAACCACCAACATTCACTTGCAAGTGACAGCTCCATAAGGAGAAGCACACCTGCAACTGACCCAGTTTAACACAATTTCTGCTGATGCGGCCTGACCCACACCAAATTGTTACTGCTCCAGTACCCTAATGGGTGGATTCTTACCTGTTTAAGGCAAAGGGGTCCATCTCTGTCATTCTTCCTCCAGCCCCCCTTTACTTCCAAACCCACCATCATTTGTCTCCAAGATTTGAGTACTTTTGTCTGACATCTTGGTTTTTTTTCCCCTATTAGAACTCTGGTTATTTCCAGAGAATGTTGGTTTTGGAGTCATCAACCATTTTCAATATACCAAAAATGTTGATTGCATCCAGGCTTATTCCAGGTGCAGGGATGCACAATGGCTATGCAATAATCAGTCCTCTTCATCCTATCAGCACTGGTTGGTGTCCAGCAGTTTCCAACATCATATGGAGAAGCCATGACCATGCAACCATGTGGTAGTCCAGGCAAGGCCAGAGCTGTTCCCACCTCTGCAAACTCCTCCATCAACAGCAGTCTAATGAAGTTGGTTAAAAGCACAAGAAGTGACATAATATAGATGGAATGCAAACAAATCACAGCTAATTTGCACAAAATAAGCCCCCTTATCTCTGAACTCCACCATCAAATCCAATAAATGCTTGATGCCTGGTGGATTTGGCCACCATTCAAGAACATGCTATTTGTGACCACGCACAATAGCCATGTTCAACAGATCAAAAAATACATTTCTATAAACGCATAGATGAAAAGCAACATCACAATCACTCTGAAGGTGGTGGTGGTAACTCCCAATAAGGGTAAAGGAATCCATTAGCCCTTTGGCACACGAAGGCCTCAGTTTCACAGATACTACTGCCTAAAACCAACTAAGAGACGAGAAGGTCTGATGCAGAATTGTAATTGCTTAAAATGTAGCTAATATTAAAGATTTGGGTCCAGTGACTTGCCCTAATGGTAGGGGGTTTGGTGGTGTCATTCCACCCTTCTTCACAAAGAAGCATTAATGTTACAGAGCACAACCGTTTCTCACTCATTAGGGAGAATATAGAAAACCAGGTGGCACAACGAGGTAGGGAATGAAGATTCATTAGGAAAGCAGAAAATCTGCTGACCGCCCCTTAAAAGCAAAGACGAGAGTATCGAGAGAATCAGAAATAATCATTGAAAATAGTCATAGAGCTCCTCTTGCATGATACCAGTTGCAAATACCTAAAAGCTTTTTAGCATGCAGGACTTGAAAGGCCAGTCTAATCTCTGCTGGATTCATACTGCAGCTAAGTGAGGTCCTGCCATCAAAGAACACATCAAAATCTGTGGAGACTTCTCACACCCACACACATGTATGACTTACATAGCATTTTGCATTGCTGTTTGTGAAAGAGTACACACATTCGCATTTACATACATGTATATACACATATCTTTACACTCTTAATCATGTTACATATGTGCACAGACACATACATTTAATTATATTTTATATGTACACGCGAGTACATATGAAACTAAATATACACACAAAACCGTAATACATATACTCTGATTATATATACTATTTATTCATTGACAAAGTTCCTAATACAGGTAAAAACAGGGAAAAAAAGGCTCTATTTGCATCTGTATATAATGGTGAAGCACAGTGCAATGGAGCTGAAGAACACAAGATACATGATCCCTCTTAAAACTGAGGACAGAGCCCAGCTGCCACAGAAGGGGGTACACAACCGCTC
>NW_010390000.1:0-22412 GCF_000710305.1 Buceros rhinoceros silvestris | reverse complement strand
ATACTTCAGAGTAGACAAAACTCCCATCAAGAACAGAAAAACAGCCCCATGAGAACAGAAAAGCAGAGAATAGTTAAAGAGGGTCCTGGGTCCTGCATCTTCCACCTCCAAAGGTGTCAAACACCCCTATCTGAAAAGCACCTCACTGGCTTCAGTGTGATGAGGGAGCACCATGCTCTTCCGCAGCATTCGTGGGGCTAAAAACCAGCCCTTTTTTAACCATGTACCTCCTGACAAATACAAACACACATGAACTTACCTGTTTGGTATTTCTCTGCCCAGTAGGAAGCAATGCTTTGGATTTCTCTGCTATTTTCTGTTAAAAATGAAAAGAAAAAAAAAAAGAGGAAAATGGCTGAGAAAACAATACAAATATTTAGGGAAGGAATCATATGACATTATTTCTTCTTATTTTTAAAGAAAAGGGCATTGAGGAAATTCTTATTATTTAGAAAAAGAAAGGGAGTATTACTGCATTGAAAAGTTTGGTCTTGCAGGAATTAATAGTCTTCAAATCTCCCAGGATGACAAGGTTATCACAACTGAAACATGCATTTAAGGAATGACAGCCAGGACGTAGAGAAGTAGCAATTTACCACTCAGATTTGTTTCCTGACGCAACTGGGCATTCAAAAATCACAGCGGCTAATTTTGGCACTTCTGAATTCATGACAGTTCATACTCATGAAAGTTAAAAAATAAAAGCATAAAAAAGGTGTGTGTGTATATGGCGGTGGAGCCCTTTACCTGAATCCTTCCAACTTCTCATTTAAGTAATAAAGACATTCCATTTAAAGACCCCACAGTTAGGATTTTTAATAGGATAGAGAAATAATTAAAAATGAGATAGTGCTAGAGATAATGCATTATCTCTAGCTGTTCCATTTATACATGCTGTTGAAGTGATTTTATGTGATTTTATTTATTGACTTCTTTTTAAGCCACAGGTAGCAAGTTTTGGGAAATCAATTAGTACAGAGTATTTCTAACAGAGATACCTTATTAAGAGCATGTTGACAGCCAAATTTCACTACAATATAGTCTTTGCCTGTGTTGCAGGTATGGGTCGGACACACTGAAGTAGTGTAAGAAAGCAACCAGAGTTTGTCCAGGTTGTATTTCAATTAATCCACATACATGTTCAGAGAGGAGCAGTTTGAGGATAGTAAATTTAAATCACTACTACAGTGTTTAAAAGCAAAGCTAATCTGCTCCTCAGTAGAGCCTCTCCAGGGTAAAGTGAGAGAGCCAGAAGAAACGAAGAAGCTGGAGTTCAGGTTTTTGATTCATTAACAGCTTGATTTTGGTGACAGGTCCAACCCACAAGATGTGTTCGGCAACCTTCTGGCAAAGCCAGATAACAGCAGAGCCATAAAGGGGGATAACACTTGACTGATAAGGTAAGAAAAGAGGGAGGAAACTACACATGAGCAGCACTGTGGAGATGCTCCACAGTCCTGGAAGCCATGCTGGCTCACACTTAACACACTCCCAAACTCACGTACGGAAGAGTGGAAGCAAGGGAGACCCTCACCTTCTGCACAGCTCCGTATCTCTGGATGGCATCAGACAGCTGGTTCTTCAGCCTGTCCAGCTGAAGACGCTCTTGCTGTTTGGAAAAACAGAGGCCTGGTTAGCACATCTGTAGAGATAAATTAAGTAGTAGACTCTGCCTGTGAACACAGGGAACAGTCCTGGTGGGAGACACCAAGTAAGTAGGCACAAAGGTTATTCTAAAAATTCAATTTCCCTGGGGCTGCCAGGAAGTTACAAGATTTTATTTTAGGAAGGGGGCACAGATGCTTTGATCTTTCAGGCCAAAACAATTGAAAATATCATCTTGGATATTCAAGACAGAACTCAAATCACGACTACTGTGTGGGCTGCCACCCAAGCTGGACCCCTTTTGTGGCAGGGATATATAGTGGGACATTTTGCTGTACTGTCTACTTCATGAAGGAGGTCTCACTCCAACATCAGCTCTTAAAGACTGTGAAATGCAACCCAATGAATACCTTACTGCCATCAAAAGAATAGAATGGTTGTAACACGGTATCCTGTTTCTACTTAATAAAGTAGAATCCAGTCTTGGATTATCTGCTGGACCTGACAACCCAAGGGATTCTCCTGTAAATTTCCAGTATTTGGATGACATCCCACGATGGAGTCCATCACGTCATTTGATGGAAATCGGTGATTTACTGGATGTGAGAGTTCCACCAACCACAACAACCTTACTTCAGCCCACCCTAGGGCCTGATTGTCAGAAACCAACTTATCTCCATGTTTCACAAAACCTGTACCCCAATGTCACTGTCTTTCTGTCTGGAGCTTCCCCCATCAAGATAACAACTATGTTTTAAACAAAAGTGCTCTCAGAAGGAAGACCCGAGTCTAGCCTGATGTAAGTATCCAACATGCTGCAAAGTCACTGCTCTCAGATAGAGTGACCAAACCCAAACAGTGTCAGGCAATGAAAATTCTCCTAGAATTCTTCTACTCCTTGGATGTCAGATTTCAGTTGTGTAGGAACTCACATATCTGGGTTTTATAGAGGGAAAGGAACTGCAGGGAAGTGGGGCATCACCTTAAAAAACGAGTAGCAAACAAATCACAATCTACCCTAACACTACTAGGTAGAAAAGTTCACTTCACAGCAATTTTTAGACAACTGCGTAAGAAAACAAAAGTAAATTTCTTAAAGGATAAGATAAACGTCTTTTATTTTAAATGGCTGTATTTTCATACATAGAAAAATGTCCAAGTTTTTAATCCACTGGCTTTAAACCAGTTTTATAACAGGGCAGGTATTATTATTCCCATTCTACAGATAAAGGTCTATAAACCTTATCTTTGTTACATATGCTACAAACCCCTGGAGTTCCAGGTAGGCCTCTCTAGTTAAGTTCTCTGAGGTTAGTTTGAAAGGAAGCCCTAAAATAGCCATGTGCTATTTTACATCAGTATCCTGCTTTATATTACGCTGATCTACTTCCATCGGTATCTTTGCTCCTGAAATACCATCAGTTTGCTCAGTTTGGCATCCTGACTCCAACAGCTCCAGCAGCACTTGGAGCTTTAAGGGAGGTCAGTGAAACTCCCACAGTGCACCTTGTTGGCAGTGCATTACTGGTGGAAAACAAGGCAGAATGAATAAAAAATTATTTTTTGTCCATGTGTGCATGCAAAGAAATTCACAGAACAACGGATCAGAAAGGACTGACCATAAAGCTCTAAATTAATGGAATTCTTTTCATGCTGTGAGAGATTTTTTGGGAGAAAAGTTTGCAAAGCTGCCCAGAACCCTAAGAGGGACTCAGTGACTGGCAGCCAGTACCTACCAGAACTATTTGTTCTATATAAGGGACGAGGGCTACAAGCTTCATATCAAAATTTGTAGGTTTCATTATTTAAACTGCACAACCTTCGAAGAGCTAAAAAAACCTAAAATCTCTTAAATTAATTGACCAGGGAGTAGAAAAGGTTATTATGTGATGCCGATAGAGAGCGGCAAGTTTATTTCTCATATTACTACAATTGTGTGTCTATTTCCTCCAGCTCTTAAATATTCCCCCTTTAACTTAGCGATTTTTCTCCCCCTGACAGTAAAAACTATTCTCTTGAGAGCCCCCAGTGGACACCAAATGGGCTTCAAGGGAAAATAATGACATTCTCATGTGGCACTGTAATTGGGTTTAACGTGACCTTGCCCGATTCCCCTTTGTACCCAATTTATGTCACAAAACAGAGCCAGGAGATCAGCACAAAAAAGCCCAGATCCCCGTTTCCCCAGGAAAGCCTCTTCTTTTTCATCAAGCTCTAATGTAATTATTCTCAGAGTATGTAAGAAAAAGAAAAAAGAGCCCTTGCAGTCCACGACTAACCAAAACAACATGGTAAAAAAGATCCAAGTATTAAGGCTGATCCCTGCATAAGGTCAATGTCTGCATGTGGACAACATGTCATTCCAGGCTTGCCTCCCCATCCTCTGGAGCAGATCATCACCCATTCATTTTTTTAGGTGGACCGAGTTGCACATGGTCCTCCACAGGTTACAAAGGTAGCCTGGGGTAACTCAGCTCTTCAATCCATACCTCATCTGCCTGTTGGCAAGTGACATAAATCCAGCCTGTAACAGTCATTTGGAAGAGATGAGTTGTGTGTTTGGAGCAGTGTTTTTTCTACTTGGAAGGACAGTGAGAACACAGCTGAAGTATTGTAGAACTTTGGAAAATGGCAGGAAGTGAGGGAGGATAAAAGACCAGTTCAGGTAAGTTTCTGAGCCAGAAATTATGTGGTTGCTGGAAGCAAGAATGTGACAGAAAACTGCTAGGCAGAATCAAGTGAAAAAGAACTGTCCTTGTTCTCCTTTCAGTTACTGAATCACCTGTTAAACGGGTGAAACTTCTCAACCCAGACCAGCTGGAATTTGTCCCTGTCAGCAAGTGTCTGTTCTTTCCCACAACACACACCACAGGCCAGCCAGCAGGTCAAACACCTTTGTTTTGTCCAGTTGTTGCCTTGGGGACCAGCACTGAATGATTGTCACATCCAGACGTATTTCTCTGCTTTGCCCTTTCTGGACACTCCAACATGCTTCCAAACTCATCTGCACCCAGTGCACTCACTGCACAACTGAGTCTTTAACTAATGTCAAACTCATGTGGAGCAAGATGATTTCTGTAGTACTTTCACCCAAACTGAGCGAGACCCTGAGATACGTGTGAGCTAGTCAAGGCTTTTTTGCTGAGTTCTTGATTTCCAATTCCACATGATCCAGTTTTGGGAGAAGAACTGGTTTCTGCAGCTGTTTTCCCATTGATTAGTGATAAATGCAAGCTATGCTTATTGTGCAACAGGAAAGGAGGTTATAACAAAACAGGAAGTTCCAACAACTTCAAAGCACCCACTACCTCTTCTTTATTCATTATTCCTCCCTCCATAAGACCCAGCACCCTCCCTTAACAGCATCTTGGCTGACACATACCCTGGATGAGCCTCTGACAACCTCAGACAGCTGCTTGATGGCTTTGGTGCTAGTCGTGATGGTTTTATTAGTCTCCTGCTGGGTTGCATGCCTGTAGAAGAGGAGAGATGATGGGAATTGCAATTGAAATGAATTGCATAATGAGACACACACAGAAATTTATCAAGCCACAGAGCAATTGAGACAACACAGCACACAGCACATGGAGCCGCAGTAGAATTACACAAGTCCAGGGTCCAGAAACGGCTGCCAGAAAGTTGTAGGAAATACTAGCAAGGAGCTGCCCAGAATGTTCTTCCTGTGATCAGCACGAAGACAATGGCTGTGGACCTGCAAAGTCAGTGGGGGAAGTTAAGGTGAAAATAGGGGGAGGACAGGTAACGAGACCATCACAGATGGTTGGTATTGAAACTAAAATTGTTGAAGGAAGGGTTGCATTGAAAAAAGACGTGGGACTTCTGAGTAACCTGATGGCTTGCCCAGGAAAGCTTTGTACTCATAAGAGAAATTTGAAGAGACAGAAATTGAACAGGACAAATTTACTTACCGTGATCATCTACCTGCTAATGACATAGTATCTCCAAGAAAGCACCATGAACGTGAAAGTGAAATGCTGCTTTACGAGCACCGAAACAGGCAGGCTGGGAGCCAAACCAGTTCCCTCTCCAGTCATGGTTGTCCCTCCTTTTCACCCCACATTCCAGTACCATTATTTCCTCTAAGCACTGGTTGCTGACTTCACTATTCAGAACCACAGAAAGTAGGAGGAAGAGACATAAATTTTGCCCAACGGTATTTATTAGCTCAAATCCACTAGTTCTCTAGCTTTGTAAGGTCAACAGGAAGTTTTCAGCCCTTAAGCTTCCCCAGGGAGCACTTCCCATCTTTTTGGTCATAAAGGGGTGTTTTTCCATAGTAAGTCAGTCAAAAACTTCAGAAAAACTCAAGAAAGACTTGGAGAAAATTATCTGGAGGACATATTTGAGCCACGGTTGTATTGAAAAGACTCATTTGTCAGTGCTCATTTTGTCCGAGTGGGTGGGATGTGGAGTGAATGAAAGTTCTTTGATTAAAAATTGTTAGGATGACTACTTATGGACCTTCTGTCCTGAAGACCCATGGTCTGTGCTGGCTTTTTCAGCTTCTTCCTGCTTCTCTGTCAGTACTGATGGAGACCAAATCTTTCATGACTTACAGCAATTCTTCCAGCATCTTCACTGAGAAACAAGGCCAGCCCCCACCTCCCCAAAATCTTTATCAATCACAACCTTAACTAGAAATACATTGAGATCTCTCAACAAGCACTTCACTGTAATTTCCATCTAGTCAGTGAAGATGCACATAGACACCATGAACTGCAATATTCACCCCCATTTCAAAGCTTGGCAGGTTTTTTTTCCACTTAAGTAAGTTCTCTGTGCAGACAAGTCAGGTGGGAAAGCTGTCTAGGATAAAAGTACACTTAATTTTATTCATTGTACCTACCAGATATACAAGTGAAAGCTTAGTGTACCATGAAGATAACATCTCTTAGCTGTTTAACAGTAATTCAGATGTATGTTAAGGGTTGAACAAGCACACTGAAGGTATGGTCTCCTTTGGCACCATACTGGAAAAAAAGAAGAAGCTCCTACGAAGGCAAGACTGGGTTCAATAACCGGTTATTCTCAGCCTTCCTTAGTTAATTAAGACACTGTTTCTGCATTCACTCATCAAAATGCACTTCATTTATTTATGATCCCAGGACCCAACGCACCAGCTGACTAATTACATCACTTTTAATTTGAGATGATATCCACCACCGACAGGTATTCCACACTGTTATCGCAAGAGAGGGAGCTAGGAATTGAACCCCGTCACATCACCTGCCTCGAGGAGTACATAGTTAGCCTGAGTCCCAGTCTTTTAATCAAGTAAATCTTGCCACCAAATGCATTAATTCCATAACCAGCAGTTTCAAAACCGAGACGTCCACAACGAATTCCTCTTAATGCAATGCAAGATGCTGGAGCTGACGTCCAGTCATTTTCCAGACCTCATTAAATTATCTGCCCATGGAACAAGTCAGGGATTTACACACCAGCAATTTCCCATCCCCAAAGTAAAATGGCTTGTTAGGCTCAGGCATCTGATCCTTCCCAATCTCTAAAGTTAAATAAAGTCCCTTCATTTGCATTCTAATGTAAATTTTATGTTAGATATCTTACGTAATAAATCCATGCCGTGCACAAACTTTGCACTGAACTGCTGCAAAATAACAGGGAGCAGGAGTTCAAAAAATCAGAAGTTCTGCCTTCCACCTCTTAATTCAAAAGGCACTTTAACCAACATGCTGGGGCTTGATTTTGGCACTTCCCACTATGTTGTCAGCACAATTAACTTCTTATTCGTCAGCCTCAGAGATATGCTAAGGAATCAGACAGCGATTATATTTAATTTACATTAAATGCTATTAAGATCTTCATTAAAAAAGAGGCCTTGAAACTCCACTCCCTGCAGCATTTTATTTTAATATGTAATGGTAACAAGATATGTCACTATTATTATTATTATTATTAGCTTTCTTTATATTCCTCTCCCCATGGAAGTGTGGAAGTTAATTAAAGGGGTGTCTCTGATGAATTAAATTTGCTTCTGCAAAAGCCCTCCACACAATAGTAAGTTAAATACTCATTCTGTGGAGATACCGAGTACCTAAAATATAAACGTTGTAAAAGACTTATCTTTCTAGAGCGCTACGCTGAAAAGAAGCTCTCTAAGAGTAAAAATGAAAAGGGCATCTCTTAGGAAGAATAACATCTCTTGCTGTGCATTTCTGTGTGCACAAAGATTGCAAAGACAATGCACTGAATAATACAAGAGATGCCACCAGCCTCACAGTTTCCTACGGCTGCTGTTTTCTTTACCAGAGAAGAACAGTCCACGAAATCCATAATCCCCAGCGCGCACCTGCTTACAGTTTGTTCTTTGAATGATCATATCTCTAATTTATTTATCCAGTTTTAAAGTGAGCACAGCAAGGAGGCAGATGCAGTGACGGCTGCTTCCCTGCTCCGCAGGGAAAGAATGAAGGAGCTTAATGACTGTTGGCATCTTTTCTTTGAGATTCTTGATGAATGACCAAGTCAACCAAAAATAATCAGACCCCGAATGCAAGAACAAAGCCCGGCAAGGGAAAGGCTTCTCTCTTCCACTCTGTGTCTGCTGCCACTCACAGCAATCCCGAAGAGCTTTGTTTTCTAGTTCCAGCAGGAGAAAGGCATTTCCATTCATAATACAGGATATGGTTTCCTTTACTTTCATCTGATTCCTAATATAAGAGCAATAATAAGTTTTTCAAGTACAGATCAAAGATGCCTTCGCTGTACTCTCTTAGACTTAGTATCCCCTTTGGCACAGTGCAACTGCATAGTAGTGAAGCAGTTTTATGTATTTCAGAGCTGGATGGTCAAGTGGGTTTGGCTACAGTTAGGCCTGGTAGCTCAGCATAGCTTAAACTTTATACTTGTCTTTTGCACAGCTGCTGCAACGCTTACTGCAGTTTTCTTGTACAAAAAAAGGGAAAAATTATAGTAAGTGGAGCAGAGGACTTAGCTGCATGATCTGTGGCTTAAGCAGAAATAGGTTGAGTAGCTGCGTTTAAGTATATTCCACTGTTGTTTGAGACGTTAAGTATATAAGCGTACATCAAGTGTGCATAAGAAAATTGTTCACACCAGAAGACTTTAGACAATCTCTTCCCTGTCTTAGAGCTGGATTTTTTGAAGGACTGATGTCTGTGGGAGCTGGTGATAATCCTCAACAAACTAGAAATATATGTATATAAAACTCCATGCATTGGCCACAGGGACAGCCATAGAGCAGCAAGGGGTACTTAGTCCCTTAGGCTCCTATTCATCCTTCTCCACCTAATCAAGGTGCTTAACTTCAGAGCAAAGCCCATGAAAAGTCTTCACGATCTATGGACGGGCATCTCCAAAGGCTCTGTAGAGAAGTACACCCTTCAGCAGTAAGCTGCCACTTTTGGGTGTCTCCTACACAGCCAGGATGATCCTCCAGCAGAGCTAAGGATATTTCCAGAAATGGATGGTCCAGGCCAATGTGTTCAACAGCTGTATTAGCAAATGCTTCTAATAGGATGGAAACTCATGCTGCATTACACCGCTGTTACTGTCCATGGACAGCCCCAAACCTCATCTTCTAGTGCTGCTGGCTCTGATTCTGTATGATGAACACAGTGGACATCTCTCATCTATAAGTATTTATTGCAGATGTAAACGAAGCAGAAAGATGAGCTAGGAGGAAAGGTTGTTTGACCAAGTCCTAAAGTATCTTTACTGTATGGTCACAGTGATCTTCCCCCTATTCTCAGCACTGGTGAGGCCACTTTGAATACTGTGTCCAGTTTTGGGCCCCTCACTACAAGAAGGACATTGAGGCCCTGGAGCATGTCCAGCGAAGGGCAACAAGTCTAATGAAGAGCAGCTGAGGGAACTGGAATTGTTTAGTCTAGAGAAAAGGAGGCTGAGGGGACACCTTATTGATCTCTACAACTATCTGAAACAAGGTTGTAGCGAGGTGGGAGTCAGTCTCTTCTCCCAGGTAATAAGTGACAGAACAAGAGGAAAGGGCCTCAAGTTGTGCCAGAGGAGGTTTAGGCTGGATATTAGGAAAAGCTTTTTTACAGAGAGCGTTGTGAAGCATTGGAACAGGCTGCCCAGGGCAGTGGTGGTGGAGTCCCCATCCCTGGAAGTGTTTAAAAGGCATGTCGATGTGGTGCTGAGGGACATGGTTTAGTGGTGGCCTGGCAGTATTGGGGGAATGGTTGGACTCAATGGTCTCAGAAGTCTCTTCCAACCAAAACAATTCTGTTACAGTCACCAAAGGAATAAAGGAGAAACTACTTGTTCTGGCTGATCGTGCATGTTGAGGTATCGTTTACAAGAGAGCAAAATAAAAGCTCTAATTCTGATCTGTCAGCAAACCCTTTTGCATGGGTGTAAATCATTCAGCAGAGTAAAAGAGAGGAGAAAAATAGACTGCTACTTGCAAGTTTCAAGCTACAAAATATTCTATAATAAAACCATCATAGATTTCCAATTTGCCTGTCACTGGAAAGTATTAGGAGATGTGGCACGATTTTTCTTTAGGGAGCTTAGGGGATGGTCTGTGGTTGCATGGGAAGAGAAGGGGAGGTATTTCAAATCCACCTGGCATGGGTGCTGTGTCATCTCTAGAGACAAACCCAGCTACAGGCTAGCAGCTATGTTGTTCAGCAGTTCTGGCTTAAAACGTGAGTTTCAGTCAGAGAGCAGACCTCACAAATTTCATCACAGAAATGCAAACCGTAGCAAAATTTTCTGTGGTATTTTCAATACCTAGCAGGCACCTTCTTTTTTTTTTTTTCATATTTCTTCTTAAAATAAATAATAAAAAATGAAGCAACAGTTATTACTAAAGTAATGAGAATGTTCCCTTGCAGAATTTGATCAGTCTTTGCAAGCACCCAGTTACTCATTTACCTGCTACTAGAAATTCAGCTTCGCATTTTTCAACTAAACTGCCTCCAGGACAGTATATATGACCCCCTCTTAACCCCGCATCACCTACAGATTAGTTCAGCACCGCCTCAGACTCCATCTGTCAAGTCATTACTGACAGCTCAGAGAGCACTCAAAACAGAACCCCACGGGAAGCAGCTTAACAATGTCACTACCATTAGTCACCTCTCAAGTTATTTTTCCTTCTCCCACCCATACAATTCCCAAGTAAGTTTTAATTTTACAAGTTTCACTTTACTTCCTAATAAAAGAGCCCCTTGGATCCTTTGTAAATGCCTTGTTACTAGTGAGCTATATTATGCCTCCTTCTCTCTCATTATCCAGTAAGCCTCTTAGCTTATCAGAGACAGAAATTAATTTAATTCACCATAATTTCATTTTGATGAACCCTGGTGCCTAATGTTCATCATAGTATTCTTTTTTTTTTCCTCCAGGTGCTGATAAACCGTTTATTTCCTTTTTAACTATTCTTGCAGCTTAGATTGTATAGAAGTAAACCATCTGGAGAAAAGGAGGCTCAGGGGAGACCTTAGCACATTCTACATCTACAACTATCTAAAAGGAGGTTGTGGCGAGGTGGAGGTCGGTCTCTTCTCCCTAGTAAAGAGTGATAGAACAAGAGGAAACGGCCTCAAGTTGCATCCAAGGAAGTGGTGAAGTCCTCATCCTTGGAGGAATTTAAAAGAAGTGTCAATGTGGTATTAGTGGCATGGTTTACAGTGCCCTGGTAGTGCTGGGCTAACAGTTGGACCTGATCCTAAAGGTCTTTTCCAACCTAAATGATTCTGTGATTCCATGAATGTTCTGCACCAGATTCCTGCAAAAAACAAGCAGGTCCCTTCCTTTCCCGCCTGAGGACCTCAGCTGTCCACCCTGAGCTCTTAATATTCACCAGCGTTTCCAGTATTGCTCTGGTAATCCTTTTAGCACCCTAAGATAAATGGCATCAAACCGTGACTATTCTGATCGCTTTGCCTGTGCTCTCTAATTCGGTCGAGCTTTTCACATTTCTGCATTAACGAGTGGACCACGGTTTAACATCTGTCACGGAAAGGTTACTGGGATGTATCCCTGCAGCAATTCTTGGTGGCATGCCCAAAGGTGCCTGTAACAACACCAGAAAGCCATTTAGTGACATACAACCTACATAGAATTGTAACCACGCCTTTCCTCCAGTGACGTACTGCAGCTCCTTGCGGAAGCTTGGATCGGAGCCATCTTTCCAGGTTTTTCAAAAGCATTATGTCCACCTCAAGGTTGTTGCATTTAGGACTCTGCAGAAGGAGTTAATGGAGCCAGTCAACTTGCAGGAGAAATAGAGAACTACACACTTTCTGAGTCCTGCGTGTGGTCTATAAACACAGAAAATATTTTATATACCATAAAAGAGTGTTAGAAATTGTCTCCCTTTCCTGATATTTGCAGAGACATGGGTGTTGTCTTATGTTTTTAACTTCTAAATACTTTTGGAAACACTGTACATGTGGACTCCAATATATGCAAACTTCGTTTGATAACTTGCCTGTTGCAGAACACTGGCTGGAAGCTACAGACAGAAAAAGCAAAACACAATATATCGAATCCTAAGGACTGCATGCAGATAAAAAAGATAACTGATGTATCTGCTTAAATACATTTTCTCATAATTTATACTTCTGTAGAAATTAGCTCTTGCATTTCAGAGTAGAATCAGAAGGAAAGGAAGCCCATGTCTCCTTATTTAGGAATTTCCCAGATTTAAAACCCTCTATGGCAAGAGCTCACAGAGTGTGGGGCTGAGCCAGGGACATGAACAGGCCCCACACATCACTGCAGAAGATGGCAGTCCTATCTATTTTATTTTAACGTAAACCTCAGTGGTTACGTCCTGGTGTCTAGCTAACAGCCCTACATGGTTTTTAGGGTCACAGGAGGTGTTAAGAGCTCTGCTTCAACTACCTCAGGTTTTCTGTCATTGCTGGATGGTTTTGTAAATAATATGACACGCTGCCATGTTATCAGTGATGTGGCAATACACCCCCCTCACTGTATGCACCAATCCTAAACGGTGAAGCAATGAATGAGTGGGGGTGCACAAGTGTGCAAGAACATGTCCTACCACACACACGTACGTGGGAAAGACAGGGACAAATGGACAGGAGATAAATTGCACTGCAGATTAATTTAGCCTATTATCCTTCCCACACTTGCTCTCTTGGTTTTAGCATTTAACGTGCGTTTAATACTCGGTGTGGCACTGTGAAAAGTAAAGATGAAGGGCACTTTGCTGATGTGAATGAGTGATGGATTGCTTTAGCTCTCCTTGAGAAACTACGCTGAAACCATCATTAATAAAAGAGCCAGTGCTCTCTACCTTGGAATATGAAAAGTTTGGTGACCAGAGATGTAAATCTTTTGAGTCTTTATTCTGATTTTAAAAATGGTTTTTGCTCTTTCACGTGTTTTCTTCCCATCAAACTTCTTGGTAGCAAGAACATCCAGCAGCAAACATCTGCAAATAGGGAATAAATCATACAAACTTCTGAGATGCAGCCATTTTCATCCCAGAAAAGGCACGTTTCATTTAAAAAAAAAAAAATCCAACTTTGCTTAAACCCAGGCAATTTTAATTGAAAAATTAATCCATTTCACTCAAACGACTGAGAGGTATTTTGTTATTTTGTGAAGTGAACAAGAAATCAAAGGAAAACAAACAGCTCGAGACACCTTTCAGCTTGCTGTTGTTATTTGTGTCTTTCTAGTTAGGGGAATTAAAGCACAAATGCTCCTATGTGTACACTTAAATTAAGTGATGTGCCTAAACCCAGTTCCTCGATCAGGATTTAAGTGAGAAAGAAAAGGCATTAGCAGTGATTGTACCAGTGAAATTGTCGATGTGTAGCAAACAGGGTGTCTTATAAACCTATGAAAAATATCCACCTCTTGACTAGCAAGAAATCTAAAAAGAAAGGCAATGACCAAACATTTCTCTTAAAGTCTAAAGTGCAAAAGCAGGTGGTTTATCATCTCCAGGAAGCAGAGCTCTAAAACCCAGCAGACGAACATCCAAGAAGCATTGCAGCGGTGCACAAACACACAGGCTTCATGTTCAACCACGGCAGGAATCAAGTGCTATGGGTTTCAGAAGAAAGCAGGTCAGCAAAGGAAACACATCTGATGAAGTTACACTGAATTCCCTCCACCCCATTCCAGATGACAAATGAAGGAAATTTTACCATGAAGCTCATAGATCAGCTCGAAGAAAGGTTTGATACACACGGATTTCCTTAACAGGTAAAGTGAAAAAACTATTTCACAAGAGCAGCACTGAAAGCCAGCGGGATGTCAGATTTGTTAGAAATCCACCTTTAAGGCACTGAAGAAAACCTTCATAAACCTTCATATTGAAGTTAATAAGTGTTGCACTGTAAATGTCAATTAACTAAGCTGTCTGGAGAATGCAGATGGACTGGCATTTACAACAGATGTGAAGATGAATTCATAATCCACTAACAAAGAAGCATCACGCAAAGCATATGAGCTTTTAGACATCTATTAATTTACTTCAGTCCCACCATAGCTTTTGGCTTCCTCTACAGTTGTGTAAGGATCCCACAACCTGAGTTTCTCTTGACAACTCTTTCTTTTCCACCTGGAAACATTAGGATTTTAGGTTTAAACACCTAGGATTTCAGGACATCTTCCCAGACAAGCCTACTTCAAACACAGTTGACCTGTGGAGTCCATGTGCAGTGAGATCACATCCTTCTAAAGAGATAAGCGTCTTCTGGACTTCTCACGTATCACAAAGTACACCCTTTCTGTTCACAAAACCCACAATCTTAATATGGTTCTTTCATCTAGTCAGACATGCACATGTTCTCAAACCAGACCCTGTAAGACCTGCTCTGCTGACCCCACATCACACCTCCCTGGTCTCAACCATCACTCTTACATGTCTGACAGAAAAGGAACTAAATTTTCTCTCCCTATTGCCGCATACCCAACAATACTCACTTCACTGAAACAAAACACCATCCTCATGTTCTCTAATTCCTAAAACAAAAGACAACTTCACACCAACAATTTACCATTATACTTCTACTATATACCCATCTCTCTAAAATCCTATGCCTTATCACAAATCCATGTATTCTCAAACCATAACCCTAACCAAAGCCCCTGACCTAGGGCATGGTCTCACACTTGCACAACTCCGGCAGCAGAGACCAAGATATCAGAACTTCTCACTCTGGTTCTCTCATATGAGATACCCAGACTACCTCCTCACCCACCCAAAATTCATCCCACCTTTACATCTGCTCCCACGTCCTGAGGCAGAAGTATAGCTCTCAGCCTCCCTGGTACGATGATACTGGGATCAGAATGGGAAGGTGCAAACAATGGTTCCTTCACAGCTCCTTTCCAAGGTGGTTGCTCCCACTGCTCCTGATTGTGACACCTGGCTGCTTCATGTACCACGACTTAGGAACCTCTGCTCTAACGGCATTTTCGTTGATACTATGTTGTACCTTTGCGACCAGCTCCATCAACTCCCCAGCAAGAGCAAACACAGCAGCGTTAGGTGCCACTCAACCTGGTCTTTGTTTCTCTCTCTCCTCCCGTTCCTGTCCCAGGAGGGATTTGGGAGTTCAGTGGTAAGCAGATAGGGAAGCCAGCTGGAGGAAAGAGCCATTTTAAAGTACAAAGTGAAGTGTAAAAGTTGAAGTTGGTAACAGTGCTGGCACTTTCTGAACACATTCCCTTGAGGCACTTATACCAAGTTCTATTTTTTTCTGATTTTTTTAGGCAAAAAAAAAGAGGATAAAAGAAAAAATTGAAAATTATATATGGCAGGAAACATCTTCAAAGCATGTTTGCTTGAGAGAAGGGCTCTTTGTTGCGGCTTTATTTGTTTTCATATTGCACTTTGTGTCAAAAAGCATGGAGATGACTAAAAGGAACTGCGCCGGGAAGAGAAATGGATCTCAGCAGCCTACTTACCACCTATTGCTTTATCCCATATACTTCATGTGCCTCTTTAAATCTGACATCTCTGCAACTTTCTCAACATAAGGGCAAGCTGTGAAGTGCAAGGGAAATTAATATATTTATCGTGCTCAGAGAGCAATACAATCAAAATACAGAGTTCTTGATCTCTAAATACTTTTCTTCCTATCTCCTTCACTGTCCTTTCCGTTCAGCTTATGTTTCACTCTGCCTCGCATCGCCTTTCTGGCCACACTTTAATTTAGCAGGCAGAAAGATGTCTCTGTCTCTTTTTAGGAATGATTAAGTTTCAAAAAAAGATACGAAATCTTAAAAGAAATGCTACTGGTGAAGTTTCTGTGCTTATCAGCCCCATATTTTACCAGACTCTCGGGTGACAGTAATGCATAATTCCCAGTGTACCACAAGTCACTCCTCCCCAGCACCCTCCAGCTGACATCAGATCGTAAAGCAGCTTAGCAGTTAGATTACAAAAACACAAGGCACTTTATTGGCCAATAAAACACCTGCAAGAGTGGCCATGGAAATGAAGACCCCGTTTTGTGGGGCCATAAATTTGGTACTAGCACCCATACGGCCTTGCTATTACAGGAATCGTGCAAATCACTTTCTGTGGTCCATGACGAAGCATCTTAGGCTGTGGCCAGAAGGGCATGTACCTCCAAGAGGAACAGCCACAGTTAAAATGCACTGCCGGTGGTCAAAAAAATAAAACTTCAAAGAGATACTTCCCTCATAAGAATGGGGCACAAATATATAACAGAAGAATAAACAAACAGAACGAAAGATCTGAGGAAGTTCATTATAAATCAACAGGCTCCGAGGTTTGTTTCAGGTAAGTCGAGACTATCTTTTGCTGTTGGCAGAAGGCAACGGACCAATGAACTCCGAGATAGCAACTCTCTGTTTACAGTGAGGGACAATGGAAATATCCAATTGTTCCAAACCATTCACACATGAAAACTGTAAGTCCCGTTATCAGAAACCTCCACTGCTGATAGCAAATTTGTTCTCTAGGGGGAAAATGGAATCAGCTTAAGAACTGCTGTTAAGAGTCCAATGCAGGTACTTGAAAGAAGAAAATTACCTGAAGAAAGATCAATATTTCTCCTCTCCCTGAACCAAAGCTTATGTGCAGAATAAAATATTCCAGGGACTGATTCTCTGTTGCCCTGCTTCAACAACAGCTATTGTAAACGTAACTAAGCTAAGAAATTACATATTTACAATCATATTGTGAAAATCACATTGTGTTTCTGCAGGTAAGGGTATAGACAGAAAAGAAAACAGAGAAAGTCTCACTTGGTGCGCCATAAAAGCACACAAATCAGCCCAAACAGGTTTCATTGCAGTCTTAGTGCTTAAAACCAGACTTTCATACAAAATCGTAAGCAAGGCTGGTTTATGCAATGAAGGGTTGTGCACAGATCCAGCTGAGAAGTTACTGGAACAAATGCAGCAGCAATACCCACCAAAGGCCCAGTGCACCCCAGGAGAAGTGTGACTGAAGCACGTGGTTGACCTTTCCCTTTAAAATAAAGGGATCTTACCTCAAAACAGGGTCAGACTGAAATGCAAGAAGCTAAAGGAAGAGTTCCTAAACATGATTTTTTCCATTTCTTTCCCAAATGGATAGAAGAGTTTGACTTCTGGAGCACAGTGAAAACCTGGAGAACTTCAGGGACATGAGAAGTTGGGTAAATGATATTGGCTTGGCTCATGAGGAACAGAATGAGATTTTCCCCTCCTACTAGTTTGCCAGCTAACTCAAATCTATCAGGCTGTGTATGCTGTGGCAGCACCAGGAGGAACATGCCAACTTCGAACTCCTGGACTGCTTTTAGGTGATCTGAATTAATAACATCAGAGTTGTCTAAATAAAACCATTAAAATTAAACAGTGAGGATAATCCATTAGATTAGGAAACACACTGAAAAGAGCTGGAAAGAAACATGT
This sequence comes from Buceros rhinoceros silvestris, assembly GCF_000710305.1. Classification (NCBI taxonomy): domain Eukaryota; kingdom Metazoa; phylum Chordata; class Aves; order Bucerotiformes; family Bucerotidae; genus Buceros; species Buceros rhinoceros. The sequence goes on along the minus strand of NW_010390000.1, from coordinate 4,919 downwards.
CTCCTGCCCTTCTACCTTTGATCCTGGAGTAGCTATCAGATGCTACTATGACATTCCTTAAGTTCCTTGGCTTATGGGTGACTGAGCACCTTTGATATACTGGGTTCTAGGACATTTTGATGTTTTCCCAAATGGGACTCATTACCATCTGCTGGTAATACTTTCACTGACATCAGATCAGCCAGATATTCCAAAGCTGTTCTTGGGTCTGTTTTCAGAACTCTGTGCAATTCTACAATACATAAATGCTAGATGAGATCCAGATTCATAACTGCTAATGACATGACATCCAAGCCTGCCATCTAATTACCTATCATCCAGGATTGTGTCACCCTTTAGGTACCAAAATAGAGTGCGACTCTCTACGTACTTAAAGATCTGTAGGAACTTACTGCCTGTTCCTTCCACAGGTTTAGAAATACCTGCTCAATGGAGACAAGCTCTTAAAGCTCTCTTGCTATCTAGTCTGATGGGTTGCTGCACAGCGAACCCACAAAAAAAGTTCCGCTGCTGCCAACCCACAAATTACATTGTGTCTTCTGGCTGGAGCATTCACCTGAGACTCTTTTCTCTATCCCAAAGGTGTTGAGAAGATGTGAAGAAAAGACAGCTGAAGGCATGAAGTCAGCATGGGTAAATTACAAGACATTGATGAACCCTGGTTTCCTTAGCTAAAATCTATGTCACACAAGGCCCTCAGCAACCCATTCAGAGCCTGCCTTGCTCTTTGCAAACCGTCTAGCAAGAGTTTGGACCAGATGACACCCAGAAGACCATTCCAATCAACGCTATCTTGCAACTTAATGAGCTCTCCTCAGTTCATTGGACTGATGCTTTTCAAAGAAATTATCACTCTTTTCTCACCTGCTTCAGTCCAAGGGGAATTTCCAGCCTCTGAGAGCTGTCCCTGGTCAGTCAACAGGGTTTATCAAGATGCTTGGAAAGCCCTAAAGCAATCATGCAATTTAAAAAGAAATAAAAATCATGACTTCCTGATTATCTACTTTCCCATATTAATGACAAAATATAAAAATAAATTAAATCATTTCTACATGGAGCAGCGAAGAGAACTGGGTATTTTTAGCTGCACTTGCCAAGCATAAATATTCTGCCCATACATTTCATCCCATTAGCCCAACATTAGCTGGATATTTTGTAGTTGGAGGCTCCTCTAAGCAACTGCATCAGGCCATGGGCTTATGCTTTGTCAGATCAAATGCATTGCCAGGTGCAAGTCTTTATGTCCCCCTTCCACTCCTACACGAGGTAGCCCATGGTGGTCCTGAACACAGCTGCAGCCATTCACCATGCAGCATGTGATGTCGCTGTCACAGGCAATCCCAGTTTCAGTCCAGCGAGATTTTGGCCGATTTTGCACCCTCTGTGAGACATAATTTTCTGCTGTAGAGGTGCCTTGTAATCTGTGCTCCTACTTGTCACTCACATGAGTCCTTATCACCTGCTTCTCATCCATCTGCAGACACAGTGCAGCATGCTGCAGTATCTCTTTTTACTCTTCTCTCCAGCAACAAAGACTCTTTTTCTTTGGTGGCTGTTGAAGAGAGCACTTATCCAACAGCTCGAAAGAGCCTCATACAACCAGCATCAGCTCACTCACAGTAAGATGGGTGGATGTGCTTCTTTGAAACAACATCTCTGTCACACTTAGGACCTAATTTTTAGTTCTAAAACACATTTCCTACCAAATGGACTTAAAGAAAGGGACTCTTTTACTATGTCTTACAGAAGATAAAGAATGTCTATCAGTGAGGAATCTTATCTACCCTAAAAACTTCCACAAAAGGAACTTGCTGAATCAGATGAATTCATTTGATTACTCCATATCAATCTCTTACATTAATGTATTCAATTAATGTCATTTTGGAAGTCAGAAGATGTCAGAGATAACTCCAAAGAAAGGTCTTTGGGACCCTGAGAACAGGAAATAAAACCAGCAAGCCACGGCGGCAGCTTTCGAGCAATGTTACAAAATCAACTTTGTCAAATGTCTGGATCTGTATCAGGGAACCTGGTGGGGAAGGAGATTTAAGTCTCAACTTCCCAACCCGTCATTAGGTCATTTTAGGGACTTTTTTCCTAATGGAGAGAAAAATACTGCAGAAATATTCCTCTTCCCTTCTGCCTCTCCTGCCCGGATACCTGCCTTATTAGCACTCACAGTGTTGGTGTGGTTTGCATTCTCCAAATGCAAAGTGATTGAAAAACACTAAGTGAATTATTACTCAAAAAGAAAAAGATCAATTAATCTACCAGTCAAGTCACCTACTCTCTCTCTCATGAACCAAAAATAGAATCAATCTTTAACACAGACTTTCCAGTAATTTATCAATTTATCAACTCCCCTCTAATATGAAAGACAGCATGTCTTCAACTCCCCTTGGCTCACAATTCCAGCTATGTTACCTGGCGCAGCAAGCTGAGACCTGCCCAAAATTTCATCTGCTCAGCTACACCTACCATTCCTCACCATGAGGGTTTACTCCAAGCTGTAAGAGTCACCACCTCTTTGTAGCTGGGAATCAGCCATCAAGAAACAGTGATACAGTGCAAAGGGAAGTCCATAATTTTATTATAAGATTAGCCTGAAATATCACGTTATATTTCCTGGGTCCGTCTGAGAGCCCTAATACTCATTTTAGTCAAAACAACTCCTTTACTATTCCCCAACCAGTCTGGTGCTGTCCAGGACAGTAAATCAGAGATTATAAAAAGTTCAGCAGAGTTTAGACAACATTCTTTGTTAAGGAGACACCAACAGCTCAGTGACAGCTGTTGTAGACTGTTTCAGATGGGATGGTTGGGGAGAATTCACGGTATTTCAATTCATTGTTAAAAACGCAGAGCATCTTAGTGTCCCTCTGAAGACTCACAGATGTTAAGTAATAATAATAAAAAAGTAATAAACCTGTGGGTTCAGGAGAAAGCACTGACCATAGCAGAACCTCTTTCATAGATTTTGGCTTTTTCCCTATTCAGCTAAATCAATTTCTTGGTAAGGAAATTACTATTCCTTACCTGCAGGACAAGAAATTTAACACTGTGATTGTACTAGCTGATATAAATACTCCTTCAAATGTTAATTGGAGGAACGAAAAGATTTTTTAAAAGCATGACAAAATAACCTTATAAAGGAGATGTTTTCCTACCCGGTATTTTCTACTGGGCTCTTCTTTATACAAAGATCAAAAAAATCAGGTCACCAAAGCCCACTACCTTCCAGTCACACTCCAACTCTTTTGTATCACATGTCCCCTTTCTACGCTCCTTTTTTTGTTTTCTATTTCATAACTGACTCCAAGGACAAGCCTTCCTCCATGCTGATATCACTGGCCAGGTGCACACCGCTCCCACACAGAGCAAGGAATTTGTTTTTCCTCTTAAAATACCATGTTTAAAACGTGTTAATGAGACAAGTTGCTTCTGTATTATCATTTTGGCTTCTTCTCTGCCTCAGTTCCCCGTTCTGTTACACAGAACTAATTTCTGCTCCTTTTCCCTTATTTTGTGTACCCTGTCTATCGGCACTGAAGGTTCTTGCGAACATCACCCAGTACAGCAAAATGATGCTCTTATTTGGGCTCCCGCTGCAATACAAATACTAGAAAATAATATCGAAATCTCATTTCAGGACCAAGATGTAATTGGGTCTGAACTTACCTCCGGTCTTACACTGACATAATTCCATTAGCTTTAATGGAATTACTCTCAATTTGCACTGGTGTCTCGAATCGAGATTTTGCTTTTCAGGATTTATATATTTTGTTTTCTTACCACTAAAACAAGAAGTCAGCCAAAGTAATTTCCAAGTCATTTTTTTCTCTGATAAATTCAAGCATTATTTTAGTTTATCTGTGTGACCTCCACTTGCTCTTGTACATCAGCCGTCTAATTATTCATGGTTCCTGCAGGACGTTGCATTCCATTATCTTCTATTTATAATCCAAGATGTCTGAGAACAAAAGGGGAGAGGGTTCTCCAGCATATGTCTTTCTGGCCTTTTTACAATTTTTCTTACTCGTTTTCAGGTCCTCTCTGCACATTGACTCTCCTTTAACCTCCTGAAATTTGTGTTCTATCTTTTAATTATAGCTTCCCACGACCTACCTTGCGGCTATTAAAAGGAAGATTCAAAGATGCACAGCAGAAAATGTGTGGCTTTGCAGAAACATAAAGAGCCATTTTACATCATCCAGTTTAGTTCAGTCCAGGTGGGAAACTATAACTGGTGGTCTGGTGGGTAATCAGGAAACAAGAGATGGGAGATGGGCTTCCAGTTCAGCCCACTTGGTGCAAACCGTTATCTCTAAATAGTACTCAATTATTTACTTCTTGGCAATACTAATGGATTAATTTTGTAAATTAAAGAAAGGGTTGGGATAAAGTAAAGGATTGAACATGCCTGGATACAGTCACCACATGGGAAGAATCCAATCAAATACAGGCGGCTGTACATCATGGATGTGTGTCTTCCTCTTGGTTGACTAAAGAGCATTTATGTGTGACCAGCTCAGTGAAAACACCTCTGCTGAAACGTGTGAATCGCTCCTGGTGGGAAAGGAGACCTGCTCACCTCCAGCATCTGCCATATTCACAAGGTTGGAGCATTTCCTTCTGTTCTGTGAACATCTCATCAGAAAAAGCAGTTCAGATACCTGTTCAACCTTACTTTCATTTCACAAGTGGAGTCAAATGTAGCATACCAAAGTTCCACTGGCTGGTTTCCCTGGTTAAGCACACTCAAGGCTATTTTTTAATTCTTTTTCTTTCCTTTAATTTTTCTAATGTAGACTTCTTACCACCTCTTCTTATCACTCCTCTTCCAGCAAGACATAAGAGCTTTTTAGATGCTACTACTTTTCCCCCTTGAAGGTGCTTGTAAGCTATAATCAAGCCACTTC